>NC_046384.1:7818233-7950675 GCF_011125445.2 Fundulus heteroclitus
GCGGCCACTTAAAGCAAGAAGCCTCCTTGATGACAGAAAAAACAAAAACAAGAGCCATAAATCATTTGCAGCTTGTCCTCCATCTTTCGCCGTGTTTATGTGAAGTTAAAGGGCGTGGCAAAGAGTTGGGGCGAATGAAACCCAGCCGCCCCGCCTCCCTGCGCGACGCCGGAGAGGGACGGCTTCCTCCGACGTGTAACACAACAAGAACATCCAAAAACACAACCAGAATGGGTCAAAAAAAAAAAAAAAAAAAAAAAAAAAAAAAAAAAAGGGGGGAGAAGGGAACGGTCCGCCGCGCAAAAGGTTGCTGTAAACAAGCGGCGGCGCTAAAACAATACAGCTGGGTTTCCTCTTGATAGTCATCGCTCACTGTTTACCGCAGAGGAGAGAGGCTCCGGCCCCCAAAACAGCCTCAGGTTCCTCAATAACACAAACCAAGCTGGATCCACTAAGGCCGTCGCCGTGATGATGCATTTAGAGACTGCGACTTGGCACGCCGCGACCTGCTACTGTCCAAACACATCAGGAGAAATGGGAATCATGTGTCCTCTCCCTGCAGAGCTGCGAGGAAACTTTGGCTCTATGGCGTCCTCAAAAAAAAAAAAAAAAAAAAATGGGGAGACAACTTCTTTTCCCCCCCCTCGACCGAACGCGGGATCCCTCCGCTTTTTATTATCCGGGACACATTTTCCCCGGCAACATTTACCAAACTAATCATTTCTCTTTATGGAGGAAGAGCTTATCATATGCAAAGTGCTCAAACATCAACGTCTTCATATCCTCGTTTGAGAAATTCATTGCGCGGTGAATTCCCTCGGGAAGGCCGCTGCCAAGTTTCTGCCTCGCCGAAGTTTTTTTTTTCTTCTTCTTCTTCTTCTTCTCCTTTTTATTTTAATTCTCTCACTTTAATTCAACTTGGCACGTTATTTCTCAGAAATACCGTCAGGCTCCGGGGAGGAACATAGACGTGGTCTCACTTGTTAGTGCGGGTTTTAGTGCTGAATAAGGATCAGACAATGGCTGAGGGGAGATGGGGGGGCAGGGGGGGGGAGTGCAGTCTGGCGAGGTATTGACACAGGAGATATCGCTCCAACAAAGTGGATCCGTGAGAAAAAGAGATCCAGCCAGCGGAAAGAAAGAAAGATTATCTTAATCATCATTCAGGAGCTGCTCAGTGCAGCACCTGTGCATGAATAATGTCATTTATAGGCACATTGAGATGTGCATAATTCCCCCTTAAATCATGCACATTAGCGGCATAACAAGGGATGAACAAGTCGGCCTCTGCGAGGCTCAACAAGGAGCGAGGAGAGGAGGGAGGGGGGGGGGGCTCATTGTCAGCGCTTCACTTCAACAATGAGAACGTATTTCTCTCTTCAGAGACTCGTCTCTCCTTTAATACTTGCTGCCTGGTCCGGAGCAGATGTGAGTTTTTTGCGTTTGCCGCGCCGTCGTACACGTGTGGCTTTAAAGAACCTGGGATCCGTTAGCAAGATTAAGACGATTAACCGTCGCCGTCTCGATTCGGTGCGATTCTCAGGGATTCTTTACCCCCCGATTTCTGCCAGGCAAGAAAGTTGTATGCGGTTGTTATTTTAATGTTACAGAAACAGCCTGAGTGCAGTCTGCAAATGCACTCTGGGAGAAAAAGGGGAATATTTGGAGACGAGCACTGAGAGCACCATCCTAACTGGGAGGTACGGAGGTGGCAGCATCATGCTGCGACTGAGAGGCCAGAGGGACTGGTGCGCTCCTCACTGATCCCACTCCTCTCATATACTGATAGACTGTTAGATTAGAGATTAGATTCAACTTTATTGTCATTACACAGGTACAGGTACAAGGCAACGAAATGCAGTTTAGGTCTAACCAGAAGTGCAATAGCAGCAAGTGCAGGATAAACAATGGTTCCATAAGTACAGGACATGGGTTATTACTGAATAAATATAGAGATGAATACTATTATAAACAGAATTTTACTGATAGATTTGTCCTATGAGTATAATGTATAGATAACGAGTATTGTGTACATATATTTATAGTACATGTAAACTATGTCAATGTGTATTGACATATCGGAAATGTCACATCATTGAATAGTTATATTGCGATAGGCATTGATATTGAATTATTGTCCAAACCTAAAATAAAGTAATAAAGCTTAAAAGTGATACTTTGATATCAGTTTCACAAATAACAAAATGCTAAATCTTTTCATCAAATCAACATCAAATCATCTTGTGACACCCAAAAGGTATTTATTTTAATGCATATCCAGACTCTTATTGTTCTTTAAATTGGTGTTTGAACCCAAAAAAAAAATAGATTAGACTGATATTATTGTGGCAAATTAAATTTAACAACATTGTTATCCTTTATATGGACACAACGCGCCTCATTTCATTTCATGTTTTCCTTCAGCCACACATTTACCACATAAAACTCCAAAAAAAAAAAAAAAAAAAACATGTCAATGTGTGGCTGCCACATGACAAAGAGTGGAGAAATGAGCCAAAACACTTTCATTGCCGCTCACAGACGACACGTTTCATGCGCCGCTTTTTGTTTTGCAGCCGTTTCACCGTCACGTCTCACAGAAACAGCCGCATGTGAGCAGGTGCAGCCGTCACTTTAAGTTCCCGCCTCATCCGGTGCCGCAATCGCACATCGGCGACAATCCCAGTCGGCCGCGTTTTACTTTCAGGCCGTTTCTCCTAAATGTCAGCCGCTCTGAATACCAGCTTTGTTGGGCCGCTGCGGACTCCAGGTCACTAAGCAGGGTGGCATTGGTGTCACCAGGAACACGAAGGGTTCTGTTCATCCACCCCTCGCAGGAACCAGAGAGGAAAACTTCCCCCGAGGAGCAGATTCCCGCCCCATCCTGTGTCAAACGGTTCATCTCGGCCTCTGACTCGAGGACTCGAGGGTGGAGGTCTGCGGGAACAGACGGAGCCGGAAAGGATTCGTCATCCAAATCAGATTCCGTGTTGCCACAGGAGACCCGGCGCGGAGGAGATGCGCGCACACGCGCTACAAAAACCAGGAGTAGTAACGGAGGCTGTCATCACAGAGAAATGTCAAGTATTCCACCTCGCTGCCGACTCCTCAGCGCGGGCCGCTGCCGCCGAGGCCCGGCCCACGCAGTCAAAAGTTCACAACAACAACAGAGGGCATTGTGGGTTCTATCTAATCAGAGCGGCGTTCCCGCTACAGCCGAGCACTTTGTGAATTCTAACTATGCCAGCAGAGATATGCAGTAGGATTTGAACTCGGGGAGTGTGTGCGCGCAGCTCCTCTACGCCGGGGTCAAGCTGCAATTTTAAAAACACTTTGAGCGCTCCCGTTCTGCCCGGGCGGAGGACCCGGTGGGCGGGCTCCGTCGTGTAGGGAAAAATGTCAGTCGGTCACAGAGCAGGGAGGGATTTCTACACGCCTGGCGCTGCTCTGTTTGGAAAACATGAAACGTCTCCGGAGCCAAAACCTAGAGATGTCAGAGCCGAAGGAAGGTGCTTTGGCGCTGAGCGCGATTTAAACAAGTGCCTGATGCTCCTTTTGACACCAGAAAACATATTCGTTTTCAGACGCGAGTTAAAATATACATATACAAAAAAAAACACAGAGGCAAACAAAAGCTGACCACAGCAGAGCTGGTAAAATAAAAACAGCATCAGAGCGTTTCTCTGGTTACAGCTGGAGAGGAAAATAAATGCCATGACTCTTCTCCTACATTTAAAGTCACAGAACAAGATGATTTATGCCCTTTTTGTCTAGGAACATCAAAAATATACAACATGAGCATGTACATTTGAATTTGTTGGCTTAAAAAAAACAAACACCAAAAGCAACTTTGATGTGAACAAATGTAAAATCTCGCCAGCCTCAGTTATATAAAACTTCATATTTTGTGTTCCGGATCGTAAGACAATAATAGATTAATTTTATTCTATAACTAATGATCAGTTACCCGTCACCCAATGACAAACTTTTGCCACAATTTGCTAATAATGGGATTATTTGATACTCAGCAATAACTTCTGATCATGTTAGGCAGTGGAGCCATTACTCTGTTATGTTAGTTAATTAAGCATTACTTATGATTAGTTAACAGTCAGTAATGGTCAAGTAAAACTGAATTCGACAAGTGACTAATATCTAGCAACTTGGCTGTAATAAAGCAGTTAGGACTATTATAGTAATCATATATTATTAAATGATTAATCCTAAACTAATGAACGTGATTGTTAATAATCCTCATCTAATGAATGCATCCAAATGAATAGTTACCAAATATTAATTATCATTCGTTGATGAGGAGGCCACAAAGTTATCAACTCTGGGTCATATTAAGTTAAATCTTAAACAATTAACCTGACGTGTAATCCATACAAGACAATCACTAGATAGCCAAGCTTGGATCCCGTATAAAATGCTAACTCATTATCTATTTATTAGTTAATGGTGTGTTACATATTTTACAATTTAAATAACTGGTAAGAATAATGTTATTCTTAATTAACAATTACTAAATGAGGTAAAGATTACTAACATTTAACTAACATCAAAGCTATAGTTGGTAATCCTGTTCAGAAACAGTTTTTATTATACTGGGTAAAATTGTCCTTCCATAATGTTCTTAATACATTATAGGAGGTTAAATAAACCATTCTCTGTGGGAGCTGCAGGCCTGTGAAAACTACAACCAATCCCTGTCGTTCGGTCCGAAGCTGGTTAGCATAGCGGCTAGGTTAGCGGTTAGCTTAGCGGTTAGCCGTTCATTGTAGCTCCGCTGCTCGCACCGTAGATTTTGAACGTGGCTGACAGTCTCATAAAGCGAATTGCGTTCATGTTTATGAGAAGAAGAGGAAGGACTGAGTAGAAAAAAATATAAGACCAGAGTGGATTTGTTAGATTTTTATGATTTTCCCTCTGAAAGCCCGAAGAGCAGATAAGTAAGTCTTGCACATGCGCAGTTATTCAAGAAGGGACTTGGGGAAACTTCCGGAATAATCGCCGACCCTAGCTTTAAAGAGATAAAACCTGGTCTTGAGAAGCTATTGTCCAAGTAAACATGTCGGGGTCGGCTTATTAACCGAAGATGTGGAATAAACCTTTGATAAGCAGTGGTAAGTTAACGGCTAGCAAACAATGAATGCATCACAATTGAGGAATATAACCAACATTAAATAATGACTGGGTACTGATCATTAGATAAACCACTAGCAACTAAATTTATGTTCTATTAAATGTTATCAGTTGATGGTAATACCAGATTATTAACCATTTTCTAAGGCTAAAATCAGAATAATCAGCTGATCTTAGAGACATTGTTCCTCTCAAGCTGCGCAGCTTTTGGTGCTTCGATGTCTTTCGCTCTGATTTTTGGTACCTGACAAAATTAGAATTTCATCTCTTAGTCCCCCCACCCAATCCACCCCAATTCACCATCCCCGACCTCTGGAGCAACATAATAATTCACGTTTGGGTTATTATTCTTAATACCTCGGAGTATTCTGGTAATATCCGATAATTGCACTGGAGTGACCTTAGGACAAACGCCATTATGAGTTTAAAGGATGACGGCTCATCAGAAAGATCTCATTCCCTCTGAACAGTCGGAAGGCCCCATCATGTTTGAACTCAACTTGTATTTATCAAGCCTTATTCCCCGATATTTAAGATACTGCAATACAAATAAATTATTCATGTCAATTAGCTTTTCATCTTTCAAGATGCAAACTTGTGTGATCTCCTTAACAACTATTTATTTCACACCAAAAACACGGCTCTCCCTGGAAGCCCACTGCTATCGCCCGAGGACATGTCTTTTAAATAAAAGCATCTGAGCTTTGCATACCTACAATTTGCATATTAAAGGCGCCGGGAGACGGACGCAAGAAGAATCAGGCGCAGCAGTTTAATCATCACTCAACTCTGACTGGAATCCTAAACTCCTTGCTGGCTCCGGCCTTCAGAAAGGAGCCAGGAAGGCTCCCAAATGAGCCAGGATCTTTTCAAGTCGCTGCTGCCGGAGCCCTGGCGGTCGGTTCCTCGAAGCCGAGGCTCTCTTTGTGTTTCTGACGACTCAATTCCTTCAGCTGTGATCGCTCGCAAAGAAAGGGATGAAAAGAGGGAGCCTCTCTGGGAGACGCCTCGCTTCTCCTGACGCACACCTCGTATTTACTTCCTCGCGAAGCCCCCCCCCCCCTCGACGTGGCAGAAAGCAAGAACAGCTTTGGAAATCGACTGCATGAACGTTGGTCAACGTCATGGCTGGAAATAATGAGAATTGCTCAAAGTCAGGGAACGAAACCTGAAATGATGTCGTAACTTTCCGCCTTGAGCTCGTTTCCATCCCTCCAGGTCCATCTCCGCTTAACGATCCACATGCGAACCCTGAACCTTCCCCCACCTGTTGCCGCGTGATATCACGGCTCCAGACTGGCCATAAAATGTACACACCAAATATCACAGCCCCTTAGTTTCAGCAAAGCAAGGCGTCCTTGTGCCCCCCAAGGGGTATAAAAATGACTTCTTCCAGCCGCTCCTCTTGACAGAAAAGACAAGAGAACATGGCATACATGCATGGTTCTGATGCGTCACCGCACGCCTTACATTTCTGACTCATGGGTTAGGAACCGGGAAATGTCTCATTCGTGCAGGACACCCGCCCTCCATGGTAAAGCCTGGTGGAGGATGCATGATGCTGTGGGCCTGTCAAATAAAAGGCATCCAAAGCTCTGTGGAATACGAGGCCTCAGTAAAAATGTCAAGCGAAGACCCTGAAAGGACCTTACGCCTCCCTGACGGCCCACAGAGGGACGAGAAACTCTCTCACGGAGGGGTTTCACTAAACCCCCTCATATCGTCTTTTATGACACCGTTTAACAGCGGCTACGGTAGATGCTGCTAACTTTAGAGGAGAAATCTGAAGTAGAGCTGCATCAGAGCTTCTTCCGCCGTCAGCCTGACTCCCTCTGATCCGTTTGCCCCGCAGCTACCGGCGTCCCGAGACAACCAGGACGAGTAGCCCTCCGCTCCCCCCGCGCAGCGCCGCTATCGGGTCACATCACTCGCATGTCCACTCGCCCCGGACCTGACCCACTTCAGCCAGTCCGCCCCCCCCCCCTGTCCTCCCTGACACTGTAATGTGAGCCTCGCAGCTAATTAAGGCCTTCATGCCATCGCCAGCGACAGCCAGAGTGATGCTCGGTGAGATCATGCAAATGAGGCCGCCGCGACTTCTCCCACAAACTTCCCTGCCTGGAAGAGGCGGGCGGCGAAGAAAGGGACTCGGAACGAGGGTTTCATCGTCTGGTCGGACTTCCTCGGCACACATGGCGGCGAGAGAGAGCTCCCCCCGTGAGCAGCTCTCTCCTGGAAGGTCGCACCTCGCTTGGCCCCCGGGGGGACCAACGTGGAGCGGCTTTGTTACAAACACCACGCTCTCGCGGCTCGCAGGCCGGCTGGGCCCCGCTGATAGCTGCGGCCCCTTGCCCGGGTGGCCTCCAACACACGCGCACGTTAGCACCAGCGAGGGCTGCAGAGTCCTCCAAGCTGCCCAGACGACACGCAAAGGCCTGAACGGAGACGAGGAGGAGGAGGAGGCCAAGAACACGTCGATCCCGACAGGAAGTTAACGCGACTTCAGCTGAAGGGCGGTGAGCAACAAAAAGTGGAACATTTTCAGCAATTCATCTTCAAAAACTCGCTTCAAGTATTAAATCTGAACATTTCTGATCTGCAAGTCATTTTGGCAGCTTTTTTTCCCCCCTGTTGGGCAAGATTATTTAACATTAATACCCACAATCTGCACCCCGAACCATTTTTTGCTTTATCACCGCCCATCAAACCTGAAAACCTGCTTCTGTACAAACGTGTTTCGAGCTTTTTCGCCACGTTCCCATCATGCTGATAAAGTGTATTCCCCCCCCCCTCTATCCACACTGCAAAAACGGATGAAAAATAAGTAAAATGTTCTTAAAGTTAGTGTATTTATCCTTGATTTGAGTAGGTAAATAAGATTATCTGCCAATGGAATGAGTATTTTGACCCCTAAAATAAGATAATTAGACACCCTGCACCTGAAATAAGATTATGGAGACGAGTTGCTACTATTTTAAGTGAAAAAATCTTATTCCATTGGCAAATCATCTTATTTACCTGCTCAAATCAGGGACAAATACACTCATTTCAGGAACATTTTACGCATTTCTAGCTCCATTTTTGCAGTGCAACGTCCCATTTCATTGGTACTCGTCTTTAGAAAGCATTACACGGTCTCCAACACATTTGTGCTTCTCCAAAACTCCTATTTGCTGCTTTCCCTCCTACATTTTTATTTAATTCTCAACATAAAAGTCCACAAAGAGCTCAGGACACACGTCCCTAACTAAAGCAGGTGGACAAGATGGGCAAATGCATGAATGAACTTCTGTGAGCTTTTATTAGCCTCATTGTTAATTTTTTCTTATTTTGTTCTGCAGTGTCATGTTTTTTTTTTTCATTTTTGGATTTGATTCATGCACATTTCAGCTTGTTTTGAATGTTTTTCCCCCTCGGGGCTGCCGTAGTTTGAGCAAAAACACGCCGTTCGACTCGTTTCCCAATTACCTCTCCGCATACTTTAAATTGATGCTTGGCAGCAAATCTTCCTCCTTCCCAGAGCCAATCCTCAACTTCAGTTGGACAAAAAGAACAAAAAATAAAGGGTGGGGTGTGGGGGGGGGACGTTCTCGCCGTCAGTGGGCCTTCAGAAGGTGGTTTGGATCTCTGAGACGGGCGGTAATCAGGAGTCGCCTCTCTGTAAGAGGAAGAGGAGAACAACACCCACACGGGTTCACGTGGCTCTCCCCTTCCCCCTGCCTTCCTGTGCAAACTTGGACACGATTACGAGTGAGAAAAGCCGAGGGGGGTCTGGCTTCACGGCGGAGATGGGAGATGCCGAGAGGATCCGAGTGTGTGTTGCTTTTTTTTTTTTTTTTTTTTTTGTGCAGGCACATAACAGACAGTCCCAGAAATGTGAAATTCCAACAAGATTTAATATGCAGAGTTGCACAAATGGCATGACTCGGAAAGCCTCCAAAAGTCTCTTTCTGAGGTAAAAAAAAAAAAAAGAGAAGAAAACTGCTGTCACTAGTCCAACAATGGCGTTCTGCTGGTTTAACATACCGGTCCTGATTGAATAATGCTTTCTGCTGAGGCTTTGATCTGGAGAAACTCAAGGCCAACCTCAACTCTGTGCAGATTAAGAGCTGTTCAAAGCTGCTTCTCCGTCTCTAAGTTGCCTGAGTGGAGAATCATTACGCTTCAAAAAAAGTGCTGGCCCTCGCTGTAAAAGCCAATCATTAAAGAAATTAGAAAAAAAAAAAAAAGGGTGGTGGTGTGGGAGAAACGCACGTAATTACAGAGCAGACAAACGCAGATAATTCTCAGAAATGCTGCAGAAATCCCCGTTTGTAGGGGAGGGTGGGGGGAGCTGAAGCAGAGGGAGAATAACTCCGGACAGGAGGCGCTCGGGGAAGTGTTTCTGCAACCCAGACGGAGAGGACGCGCCGCCACTCATCCTGCTCATGAATACATGAATGCGGCGGCGACGCGTCACAGAAGGTCCAGGGTGGGGAAAGTTTCCCCCAGAATTAGCTCCATACGTCAGCCCCTTCCTCCACAACTCCCCAGTCCCGATATCACATTCCCAATTTTATCCACCATTACCCACGGAAGCCCCAAAAGTTGCCGTTCAGCCATCACTCCTGTCCCGCGTGTTCATTTTCTTAAGATATTAGGCAATTTAATTACAGTTAAGAGCATTAAGGAGCAAATTTAAGTATAATTTGCAGTTCATGAACTGTTTTTGAAAATTACTCTTAATATAATTAACTTCTGTCATTAAGGCCTAATCCCTGCAGGCTACGGTGGGGAAATGCTTCCTTTAAGAAATTGCATACGTTCAGTTCCCGTTTCCACGGGAAGGTCGGACCGCAGAGGTTCGCCTCCTTGATGGAGCAATTATCGTTTTCCAGTGGAAAACAGCCCGTTAATAGGTCTGCCGAAGACCACAGAGAGGCGACGTTCTGATAGAGTCGCACTTTTGGACTTTATTGCACGGAAACGAACTGGACTGATTGGAATCGAGCTCACTCTTTGCTGCTGGACCTGCCTCTTGAGACATTGGTGCCGGTGCATCTCACTAGACGAGACCATCGTTTCCCCCCAAAAAAGGATAAATAATTCAATTTTAAAAAGCTCAGGTCAGAGTGCATGTCATTGGAAAGTTTGGTGGAAGGATAATCTGCAGGAGGAACATGAAACACCAGCGGTTCCACGGGCCGATCTCCTCCATGCCACGCTGCATTGGTGCAAAAGCTCCTACACTGCAAAAATGGAATAAAAATAAGTAAAATGTTCATAAAATGAGCGTATTTGTCCTTGATTTGAGCAGGTAAATAAGATGATTTGCCAATGGAATGGGATTTTTGCACTTAAAATAGGAACAACTCATCTCCATCATCTTATTTCAAGTGCAGTTTATCTAATTATCTTATTTTAGGGGTAAAATTACTCATTCCATCGGCAGATAATCTTATTTACCTGCTCAAATCAAGGACAAATACACTAATTTTAAGAACATTTTACTTACTTATAGTTCAGTTTTTGCAGTGTAGTACAGATCCTGTGCATTGCATGCACACCGCACTGTGGGCCCACATTTCTACATTAAAAAATATTTTTTATTGCTCTGTTGCATTTCTGTGGCAAAAAATAAAAATAAAAAATTGAATAGAACTGAAATAAATTGACTTTTTGCCGCTGTTCTAAGTAAGAAAGAAGGAGCTAGGAATGAATAAGCTGCACTGGGTTTATTTCTCCATACATTTTGGATGATTTTCTAGGTTAAAGATTCAGGAAGGAGCTCAAGAGTTCCTCTAACAAGGTTCCCAGGGTCTTCTCAGATCCCCCACCCTGCTCAGAAATAGGTATAAGATGTTTTACACCAAACCCCTTCAGTAGAAAGTCCAAATCTATTAGAATCCCATCAGAGACAGAACAGAGCCCCCAGCATGACGCGTCCTCCACCGTGCACCATCCATTAGGTGCTTTTCTACATATTCTTCCTTCATTTCGCCTTCAGTGGTCCACTTCTGTTAGCCACTCAACACATCAGGTCAAATAGGTCCGATTCATACCCGATTATATGAATGAACTGCGTAACCCTGGGTACAAATATCAGGGTTCTCCCCAGAGGACGGAGTAATGCCGCAGCTATACTGATTTTCAAATTTAGTGTGTTTCATCCCCGGTCATTTTCCTCAAATTTATCGAAATTCCTCGTCCCTTTTGTCACGGGCGGCATTGTTATCCAAACGAAATCTCGGAGTACTGTCATCTCGCGATATTTTAGCACGTTCAAATTAAGCGCTGCTATTGGTGGAAATGTGACCGCTTGCAAACCTTTAAAAAAAGACATTTTTCCTGACTTCCTGTTCACCGATACGAGACACTAAATACCATTAAAGTTAAATAGCTAAGACATAGTGTATTGCGCTAGAAGTTAAATACCATTAAAGCTAAATAGCCAACGCGCTAGCTGTTATTAGCTTACTACGTTCACGCTACAGCACGCAACGCCCTCCGCCTTTCCCCATTCTGCATAACACCTCACAACGCCCCGCCCTACCGCCAGGATTGGCCCATTTTCTGCCGGAAACCCTGTGTATTCATCTATACGTCATGCCATACGTCCGTCTTTCCTAAAGAGCATAAAGCAAAGTACTTCAGCATGAAAACACACATTTTCTCTGTGTGATAGCGTCCTCTATCAGAACATCAGGATGGTTTTCGTTGGGCACACAGCCTCCTCAGTACGAAGAGACGCCGTCCAAAACGGTGGCCGCGCTGATACGCCAGCTCCAACAGGCAGCACCGGTCCTTGAGTCGTCTACGTACCTAACGTCTACGTAGATAATGTCTACGTACCTAACGTCTACGTAGATAATGTCTACATACCTAACGTCTACGTACCTAACGTCTACGTACCTAACGTCAACGTAGATAACGTCTACGTACCTAACGTCTACGTAGATAACGTCTAAGTACCTAACGTCTACGTAGATAATGTCTACGTACCTAACGTCTACGTAGATAATGTCTACGTACCTAACGTCTACGTAGATAATGTCTACGTACCTAACGTCTACGTACCTAACGTCTACGTAGATGTCTACGTACCTAACGTCTACGTAGATGTCTACGTACCTAACGTCTACGTAGATAACGTCTACGTAGATAACGTCTACGTAGATAACGTCTACGTAGATAACGTCTACGTAGATAACGTCAACGTAGATAACGTCTACGCACCTAACGTCTACGTACCTAACGTCTACGTACCTAACGTCTACGTACCTAACGTCTACGTACCTAACGTCTACGTACCTAACGTCTACGTACCTAACGTCTACGTAGATAACATCCATGTTCGACTCCACGTTTTTACGTTTATGACGGTAGGACGGGAATGACCGGGGAGCGGTGGGACTGCGTGTCGCCTATTTCTACCCCAGGAAACCAGAAAGTCATCAATACCTTCTAAGCATTAAACATGTTTCACTTCCATTTATTTTAAAGAAAAAACCGAGTCCAACATCAAAACGGCTGCAGGACAAGATGGATTCCTGCGTTTTTACACCTCCAACAGGAATCAGTAACCTTCAGTACAGGTGTGGAGCCAATCCAACCGGTTCTTCCAAGTTTCTTTGTTTTGCTTGATGATGCCTCCGAGGAGTGGGGCAAAGGGCAAGAAACCATGGATTTTTTATGAGCACATTAAACCCGGCCTGCTCTTCCTCTGGTGAACTATACTGCTTAATTAGAGCAGATATTTCCTTGTCGGAGATAGTGGGGGCCGAGGTCTAATTAAATCAAGGGGACAGCGACGGTATTAGCGATGGGAACGCCCAGGCAGCACATCCACCATGGGCCACCTTCATGAAACATGCATGCTCTGCACGGCCGGAAGAAAGCGCTCGTTCAGCAGCAAAGGTTGGGGATTCATCCGGGGGGGGGTCCGGGGGGGCCTCGCACCTTGACGGCTCTGAGGAGGTTAAGGACGTGACGCTCCGTCTTTGGCCGGGCCTTAATCAGACTCCAGCCGGCCCTCTGGCCCAGGCCGAGGCTTAGCTGCCGCGTAACTGACCGCTGATTCAGAATGATGCGATTACACCTACACCGGCACGCCGAGCAGCGCTGCATCAGCCCCCCCCTCCCCTCTGCGCCCCGCTCTCTAGAAAACATGTAATGAGCGATGTTCCCTGCACCCAGCTGGGGCCTCGCAGATTCAGCCATGATCCGGCATCCTAATCAGCCGTCAGCCAAAAGAGAAAAAGAGGAGCCGCTGCAGCAGGAGGATCTGTGTTTGTGCATATCAAAAGACTTCCACAAACGCGTTGGCAAAACACATAATCACTCATCCCTTGAAGGGGGGAGACGAGCGGCGGACAGACGGACAGGAATCATTTCCTCCGAGTGTTCGGGGAGGGGTGGGGGGGATGCGTGACGCGCCTGCAGCCAGGGAGGGGCCTTAATTGAAGGATGCAAGCTGAAACGATGCAAGCCTTCTGCAAGAAACTTCTCCCAGTCCCAGAAAAGAAACCGGACGTTCTGATTTTATCGTCTGGTAAAAACCGTCAGAGAAGCCAGGGGTCCTCCAACCGCTCAGGGGTTTCCTTTCTATTTTCAGTATTTAAAAAGGTTTTTCTTCTTTGGAAAATTATGTTTTTATAAAACCAACATAAAGACAAGAAAGAGATTTACAAAATATACCTGCTATGTTGAGTGTGTGTCGTGAAAATGTAATGCAATTGCTTTTTTTTAGCCAAAGACATCAGGAGCCAATGTGGAAAGAGCAAAGATGCTGCAGAACCCTGAACCGGGTAATTATCACCCAGAACCACCCTGTAGGACTGACTGGGTCAAAGTTAATGCAGTACAAAGCTGTGAGCACAGAAATCCACAGCGGTCTTTGTCCGTCTTACCATCTTAGCAGCAGTAAGCAGTAGTTTTATAATGAAATATGAGGGATTTTTAAGTTTTAACAGGTAAAATTCAGGGTTTTGCACAACATTCATGTCCAGCACCTTGGGTCCAGAACAACAGGATTCGTGACACGGGGTCTCCAACCTGTGGCTCCAGGAAAAAAAGTGGCTCTTTGGACCTTCCACAATGGCTCCGAGAAACTTTGACAAAAATTAATAAAAGAAGCAACAAATGTTTGTCTCAGTCAAACGTCTCAGTCTGACTGCATCTCAGCCACGGGGAATCAAAGGGTTTGGTATCTTTTCAGTGAGACTAGGCCTCACTTGTCATTATGGAAAGAAAGAAAATATATAATGATGATAACATAATATAAATTGGGATTCATTCAGTCATTTGTAATAAAATTTATTTTTTTATCCAATTTCCTCATTTTGATCATATTCTCCTTAAAATCGCAGACTTTTCGCTATTTTTCATGTAAATCCTTGGTGGCGCTTGATAGCGAAGCCGGTGAGGCCGCAGCGAGCTTGGCCTCCCCTGGGATTGTGCAATCCCATGTTAACTGCGCTGACTTCCTTTCTGTGAATGCATCTTCCTGTCTCTAGATCATAAATTCAATTGTTCAAGCACTTATGACCTGATTTTCCATAATTTAATGTATGTGGATTATGAATTGTGTTTTGGTCATCAAACTGTGTGCAGGTAGCATGTTTTTGTGCTGCTGGCCGATCATAAAAAGCTGGTTGTAGGTGAGGCCTGCAGTTCCTTGGCCTCTAGGCAGGGGGCGCTCAAGGAGCACCGCTCCTGATCCTAAAACTGTAGAGTGACAGCAAGTTATGGATTTAATATTAGCGAGTTTTGCTAAACAAGTAAAGCACTAAAAAGACTCTAAACATCCAGCTGGAACAGGACTGATGAAGGAAGGCTTTCCTCCCTGGCAGTGAGCTCCACTGAGACTGAGAAACTTTTAAAACTGAAGAAGATAAAGAGAACTTTTACCGAAAATCTACCAATATTTTTGTTCAGAAAGAGCGCCGCATGGACTTCATAAGTAGAGGTAAGACAGTGATAATTATTCACGTTTTGTTTTTGTAATGAAATGTGCATAATGTTTGTTATATTTTTAGAAAGTGTTACAAACGCAGAAATCCATCATAACTCAAACTGTTACCAATCAGATAACAAATTGCTCTTAAGACGGTGACGTCACGTGCGCGGTACGCTATTTAGTTTTATTTTTTTCATCAAAGAATCCATATTTTTCCATGTCTCTGGGTGAATTTATTTGGCTCTATCAGTCTCGTTCAGCACTTTGCAATGAGTCTACTCTGCAGAGTGTATATATTTGTAAATCTGACTCTGATGACGTCATTGCCGCACCAGCTTTGAACCCTACCGCACGTCACTGCTCTAAACCAAGCCTTGTTGTCGTTGCACAAAACATTTCCACTTACCAGACTTCCTTAATGCTGCTTCCCTCCCGTCTGGAAGAAAAAAAAAAAAGAAATGTAGGACCACAGCCACTTCTTCAGAGATCACCAACATCATCTTCGGCTGATTGGTTTCAGCAGCTCACAGGTGACCAATCACAGCAGCCTCAGTTCATGGCTCCTACATGTTGCAAGAGCTTTAAACTATATGTGCAAACAAAACATTTTTGGTGGATTTTGGTGTAAAAGGCGACAGCAGGTAAAAAAATAAAATAAACAAAATATAAGGTTGTTTAGATAAATGTTGAGGAACAAGCAATACCTCATTAAAAGTGGCCTAACTTAATTAAAGCTCTGATTTCAGAGAATAAGAGGTTAAACACAGGTTCTCTGAAGAACCGTGTGCTGGACAAACTTCCCCCAATTTGGAGAACAATGGACACCAGAACTACAGGGTCCACCAACATGGCTCCAGAAACCCTCCTGAGTTCATCTGTGTTCCCACCAGAACCAGCAGAAACACAAACTACGCATCTTTCACTGATTATGTCCCTTTTACTCACATCAGCTAAATGTCCTGCTTGGACTGGACCACATGGGAACCACCATGTTCACAGTTTCTTCTCCTGGACTGTTTTTTTTTTTTGTGGCGGTGGCCAAACCACTGCAGGTGCGCTTTACCGCCACCAGCTGGTCTGGAGGGTGAACTGCAACAACAACAGACAACTCATATCCTTTCAAACAAGTCATTTTAAGATAATTTATCAAAGCTTGAGAACTTATCAGGTAATGAGTTTATCTGTCTTAACTCCAATAGATTTAATCTTATTTTCATTTTTGGAGCAGTTACTAATCAGCTGAACAATCACATTTCTAACAATATAACTAAATATGTTGAATAGTTTCTCCAGTTCTTCTCTGAATTCTATAAACCATCTGCCTTTTCTTTCTTCTTCCCATTGTTTTTGCTATCCCTCCCTAATTTTCTTATTCATTATACTTTTAACTTCCATTTTCTTTTAATAATCTTTATCTCTAAACTGTGTAGGAGGTAGGGCTGAACAATTAATCGCATTTTCAATAAAATCCTGATTTAAAAAAACGCAATTTCCAAAACGCAGAGTCTGCAATTTTTGGCTATGTAACAATTAGGGAATTAGACACGTCCATTAGGTGTTGGTAAAATGTTTAAAATGGGTTTGCCTCCACATGGAAGGGAAGACAGTTGCAGCAGTGAGATAATCTAACTTTATTACTTGTTTTAGAGTTTATATAATCATACATAGCATTAAGTACAGGTCAATCAGTTTAATACATAGACTTGCTTGTTGGTTGCACTTCATGTTCAACAAGGATTGATGTCCAAATCAACTAAAAGCTGTTCTCTTGAATAATATTCTGATTATTAGAAACATTAAAAGTTCTTGTTTTAAATAGTCCTTGTTTACAAACATCTTTATTTAGAGGCCATTTTTGTTGCTTGTGGTTAAGCAGAGAAAAGTCAAAATTGCAATTTTGGTTGAAATATATCGTAGGCAGAACGCAATCATTTCTGCTCTGAGTTTGGATGCTGTGGGTCTTTTAGCAACTAATCTGCACAGCGAGGAGCCAAAATGAATTGTTGTTTGTATATGTTTAAAAAGACATGATAAATGAAATTGGGGAAAAAATCGCATTAAATCGCAATATTAAGAAAAAAAATTGCAATTAGATTATTTTCCAAAATCGTTCAGCCCTAGTAGGAGCCTCTTTTCCTGCCTTATCGGCCCTTTTCATTGCCTCTAATCCCAATATGAGCTGGTACCCATGCGAATGTATCCAATAATCCCATCATATTCTTAAATAATGTTTGCTGCATTTCTATCATGATGTCCTGTCTGGTTTCTGAACGACTGATTTTGATCCTAACAAGCAGCAAACTGAGTTCACTGTAGTGTTGCTACCGTTTCTCCCATCTAAACTTATATATTTATCGCTTATTATCTTTGCTAATTTCCCTCCAAACTGAGGAATAACGTACGCTACACATCTGATCCACTATGTTCTTTGATGCCTCTGCGTATATGTTAACATAGCCATAATATTTATTAATATATTCTAGAACTATATCTGAATTAAAACAAATCGTTCTTTCGTTTCTTGTGGTCTAATAATTGCAGATCTAGTAAGTTTCCACGGACAAAGGTACTAATGGACTAATTCTAAAATTATCAATCTGGATTTCTGCAGTTTTATGATTTATGTTCCAACCAAAACCTTTGGTTAATTTTTTTTTGTCTTTTTTTTCCTTGCATGATTGAAGCACTTCTTGTCTTAGGATGCTTTTGTTCATGCCCTTTTAAATTAGCTTCAAGCTAACTAGTCCCTTCTTATGCTCAACGGCGGCTCTCCCGTCTCTGCTAATAAAGACGCTGTAGGTGTTTTAAACGCTCCAGTAATAATTCACACTGCCCGGTACTGAATAGTATTTAATGTTTCTAAAGATGTGTTTGAAGCAATGCTCCCATAATCTAATACTGATTTAATAAATCCTGTGTTTAAACCCTTCAGTGACTTCCCATCTGCTGCCCAGTCTCTTCCAATTAGGCGTCTCATAATGTTTCATATCTTTTTACGTATCTCTGACTTTTTTTAACATGCACTTTCCGTGTTATTCCTCCGTTGAACCAGATACCAAGAAATGTGAATTTTTTTTTTTTACTCATTCAAATCCCCCCCACATAATTTAAGTGCAACGTTCAGAGTTTGAACCAGAAACCTTTATTGAGACAGTCGGTGAAAACAAAGCAGCCAGCAGGGGGCTTCTTCCTCCTCTTCTTCCTTTTTTTTATTATTATTATTATTATTATCGGAAACCGGCTCAGTTTAAAGGGAACCCGGCCTCTCTTTGACCTTTTTTTTTTTTTTTTTTTAGCTTTCCGTTACTTTTCTAAGTGAACGGATCAGCTTCCCTTTGGGAGGATATTTCCAGCAGCAGAGTCCCAGATCCCAGCAGGAGTCCCGCTGGCTGTTGCCAAACGGGGTGTTTCAGTGACAGCAAGCTCATAAAACCATAAATGCAAATTAATAAAAATCCACGCGGGGGTGCTTACAGAGCTGTCCAACACCACCAAGGTGTAGCAAACCCCCCCCCCCCCCTCTCTCTCTCTCTTTTCGACGGGGGGAGAGCATTGTTGCCTTTGTGGTGCCGTGCAGCTGCTGCGTTCCTGGGAGGAGAACGTTTCTCACGTCTCACAGGCTGAATTCACCTCCAGACGTCCTGCTGACGCGGAAACTCACCAAGACGAGGCCCGCGGAGCCGCAGAGACCCAGAACCAGCAGAACCAGCAGAACCTGGTCGCTCTCTGATGTGCACCACAGTTTCTGGATGCAGAATTTAAACAAAAAAAAAAAAGAAATCTTTAAACTCTCCTCTTTGGGGAACGCATTAAGCCCGTTTTTTTCCCCCTCTTCTCCTTGCCCTCTGTAGCACCGCTGGCACCGGGCTGCACCACCTGCTCAGAGCCTCTCTCTGCTCCAGCCAGGACCAACAGCTGGCCGCTCTTCTGACGCTCCGATTGGCTAATCCCCGCTGGTCAGTTGCACTTTCCTCCTCCTCGCCCGTCATTGAACTTTCTGGCCAGCCGGTGCCAGGTTCAGGCGGGAGACGCGTCCTTCACCAGCCGTCCGAGGCCTTCGCCACGTCCACAGCCGTCAAGAATGGAAGACCTCGCTGGCTAACACAAAGACGGCGTGGAAATCCAGCCATGACCTCTGCACCATGAGAGCGTTTCCGGACAGACGAGGGTAGAAAAAGAGCTAAATGAACCTTTTTAAGGGTCAGAATGTGGTTCTAGACCCGCTTGAACCACGAGTTCATGATGCACATAGAGGTTGGAAACGTAGAGCTGAAAACAGCAACATGGACGCAGGCCCGTATTAAGACAATGTGGTGCCCCTGGGCACTATACCTCAAAGCCCCCCCCCTTACCCGTACTGTCCTCTGGTCAAAAACATCAGACATAATCATGGGGATTTCTGTAATGTAATTTACTATTTACTAACTTACACAACTACATGTAGGCATATGAGCAGTGAGCAATATTCAAATATCTCATTTTAAAATGTTGAAATGAAAAAAAATCTTGATTTATTTATCATTTATTATTATTGTGACATCAGTGTTCACAAAACGAATAATGAAATGGTCTTTCAACAATTTCAAGTAAATAATATAACAATTTATGAAAAATGTATTTTTAAAGCATGTGTCATGTGGTGCCCCCCCCCATGGTTGGTGCCCCTGGGCACTGGCCCACTGGCCCTTATGGATAATACGGCCCTGCATGGACGGCTCAGCAGATACGGCACGGGCGAGGAGAAGCTGTGCCTCGCCGCCATGATCAGCAAACCGACCCGTGGCATAAAACTGTCTGTGCACCCTATCCTAACGGCGTCGTATATAAAACCCGGTGGTGGCAGCATCATGCTGTGGGGGGTGGGGGGGGTTCCTTCAGCTGGGGCAGGGGAGCTGGTCAGAGCTGACTGCAGGATGGATGGAGCTACATCCAGGATCATCCTGCAGAAGATCTCAGACGGGGGCCGGACAGCGGCCTAGTCAAAGTCCAGACATGGTTCCAGTTGTGAATGTGTGGCAAAACTTAAAATTATTATTATTATTTTGGGGGGGGGGGTTGCGGCTCTAGTGGCTCGCTTTTTCTGAAGGTAGGCTGACAGGAAGGGGGGGTGGAAGAGGGGGAGAGACATGCGGCAACGGACCGCGGGTCGGATTCGAACTCGGGTCGACCGCGTCGAGGACTACACTGCAAAAACAGGCCTTAAAATAAGTAAAATGTTCTTAAAATATGGGTTTTTGTCCTTGATTTGAGCAGGTAAATGGTATTATCTGCCAATGGAATGAGTATTTTGACCCCTAAAATAAGATAATTAGATGTACTGCACTTGAAATAAGACGATGGAGATGAATTGTTCCTGTTTTAAGAGCTAAAAATTTTATTCGATTGGCAGATTATCTTATTTACCTGCTCAAATCAAGGACAGATACACTAATTTTAAGAAAATTTTACTTATTTTTAGTTCAGTTTTTGCAGTGTAAGACCTCCGTATATGGGTCGCACTACCTGCTGCTGCGCCACAAAACTTTAAATTTGATGTTCACAGATGCAACCCGGCTGTTTGACGGCGAACAACGGACAGAGACGTACCCCACAGGGGGTCCGCTCCACTCGGAGAGGGCGGGCCGGACGCACGGCACGACAAACTGTTCAGATCTTTATTTGTAAAAAAAAATATATATATATAAATTTGTTGAAAGCCGTGTGTGATTTTCCCTCCACGTCGCAGTTCCGCACCACTTTGTGTTGCATAAAAAAACGTGGTTGAAACACCCAAGCCGTCTCCGGGTCACCTGTTGGGCAGAACGAGCTTCATCAGCCGAGGTTTGTCACCTGTCTTCCTCACCGGATCTGCTCCCTCCTCTGTGTTTGCTTCACCGCAGCCGCTTGCTCTCTCTCTCTCCCTTGTTTTTATTTCAGGCACTAATCTCTTCTCCAGCAGTTCCCCGGCCGACTTTAAGACGGAAAAAAAAAAAAGCTTCTTTCAACAAAACCTCAAACCTATTTTCATCTGCTGGCCTCCGCCGTGTTCTGCCATGCTCTATCACTCTCACTTTCCCTTCTCTTTCTCCCACATTTTCCGTCTTGTGGCTGGTGTTTAACACTTCTCCCCTTTCCCAACAAACGAGTACGAAGCGTTGTGTTGTTTTTCTCGCTCCGTGGGACGACGGATGCAGGTGAGTAAAAGGGACGAGTCCGTTTCGCCGCTTAGATAATCAGTGGAGGCAGCAGAGAGAAAAAAAACGTACACTTAGCTTTGGTCTAAGCGAGGCCCGGCAGTGATTCATCGGAGCTCAGCTGTCCAGAACGCTCCACCAATCTGGACCGGGCATATGGCCGCGCCACACGGCGATGAATTACTACTACTACACGCCTGGGTTGTTGCTTTTTCCAGGGCCTTTAGAAACGTTCACATCACGACCCGTCCGCTGCCGTGCCTCACAGCTAGCAGGAGGTTAAACGCTGGACCCGTTTGCCTCCGTGTCCCGGACTCTAAAGGCCCGTTCGTACCTCACGTAAAAGACGGATACGTGTGGAGTGTTTCATACGTTCTAACCGTCGATTTCGTCCGTATTTTGACACGAAAATTGGGAGCTTACGATTACGGACGAAACGGATCAATACGGAGCAATACTACCGGAAACGGTGGGGGCGCTATTGAGTTTGTAGTACAATATGTCAACAAAATCACGAAGAAGGTTAGAATTCTGGGCTTTAAACAATGGTGAGATTCGAGGAACGACTTGCGGAGCTTGTCCGCAACTACCGTGTCCGGGGCACAGGGACAAACAAAAAGTTTAGTTACGGAGCAAATACAACAAAATCACGTCTTGGACCGTCGACATGTTTGATCAGTGACGAATCATTGGCGCCCAGCACTGCCACCTAGAGGGAATATTGGTTATTGCGCACCTCAACGGACGGAGGTATGAAGGAGTCAACGGATAGAACGTACGGACAGAAATACGGACGTGTAGGCCATACGTAGGGTATGAATGGACCCTTAGACGGTACCGTGGGTCTGCGGAGTCTCAGCTGGAGCTCTTTTGTTGTTTCTGTTAGCATCTGTACGCTTAAAACCTCTGCTTCAAGAGCACTTTCCTAAAGGTAAGTAAAATCTTCTTGAAATGAGCGAATTTGTCCTTGAATTCTTCTGCATCATCTTTTCTCACGGGTCCAGTATGTCCGCTCGTCTTATTCTAGACGTCAACACACTCGTTCCGTGGCAGATAATCTTGTTTTCCTGCTCAAATCCAGGACAAATACACCCGTTTCAGGAATGTCTCATTTAGTTTTAGCTCCCTTTCTGCTCCAGGGTGCTTAAACCCTCCCCTTGAGGCAGAAACGTACCCGGCCTCCCAACCTTTTTCCATCTGAGAACCGTCAGAAACATTTCTCTCTTCCCCCAACTTTTCCGCATACGGAGCTCGATCTAATGAATGTAAATGTCCTCTCCCCGTTCCTCGCTCTCCTTTTCCCCCCTTTAATTCAGCCTCTCTGCCACTCTGGGGTTGCAGGAGCGTTTCATCACCTCCATCCCCAAACCTTTGACCTCCCCTATTAGTTGCCTGTGAAGCCGGAGAGTCGGAATCTAACAGATGTAAAATGTAAAAGCGGAAGGAAGGTTGAAATCTTCTCCCCTAATGATAGCCACGCACTCTGGAGGATACCCTCTCTCCTTTGCATTTCTAATTGTTGAGAGCACATTATCAAATTCATCAGCTAATCATTTAAGACACCCCCCCCTTCCCTTCTTTTTATCTAAAGAAACGCTTCGCAAATGACCCGACGGCGGGCCGATCGATAGCATCGTCGGAATATGCAGAGCGCGTTCCGGGTCCTTTGGCATCGCTCAACCTTTGGCGCTTTCATCTCTGCCTTTTGAAGTTGCTGCTACTCGGCGAAGTGGCTGATGGAGACGGGCGTGTCCTCCGCTGGAGAGGACCTCGCCCCTGGAATACCACCTGCAAGGAGGAGGTGAGGCGCTCCTCCGTGGAGGCCAGAGGAGAGGATCACCTCCGTCCGTTTGGATCAGATTTTGGATAAAACATGTATTAAAGACAGAGGGAGAGGTTTAAATGTCTCGTTTGGTCTGGGGGGTTCATGGAGAACGCCACAGAACCTCCAGTTTGTCCAATGCATTCGCTAAGCTGGAGAGCTCGTGTAGCTCGGCCTCAAAATCCCGTTTGCGATACTCCACAAACGTCCCCTCGGGCCACGTTTCCAAATACTACAGCGACTGAAGCGCTTCCAAGAACGGGGATCAAGGGCTAATCGGTGCAAAAATCCGAGGAGGGCGTTTAATGACGGCGCTAAAAACAAAAAAAGGTGTTGCATTTTTCACCGACTTTAAATTCCTCCGTTCTGACCTAAAGTTACATGTTACACTGCAAAAACAGAACTAAAAATAAGTCCTTGTCCTTGATTTGAGCAGGTAAATAAGATTATCTGCCAATGGAATGAGTATTTGACCCCTAAACTAACATAATTAGATATAATGCACTTGAAATAAGATGATAGAGATGAGTTGTTCCTATTTTAAGTGCAGAAGTCTCATCCCTTTGGCAAACCATATTATTTACCTGCTCAAATCAAGGACAAATACATTCATTTCAAGAAAATTTGATTTATTTTTAGTTTTGTTTTTGCCAAGATGCATTGATAGTTTACTTTCTTTTGTTACTGAAGGTTTCCTGCACGTGTTTGCAAGAATTTGGTCTTTAATTTTGTGTGGAAAAGCAAAAAAAAGGGTCTAAATGATGTTGCTTTTCTACTCTCAGAGCGGCAAGATATCAGCAATGGTCTTATTTTATTAGTTTTAGAGTGAACCTAAAGAGCAAAACTTGGATAAATAACCCTTGATCCTGATAAAGCCATCAGTGAACCCTCCAAATATCTCCAGGGTTACATATTTTGCCAACTAGGAAGATTATTTTCATTGTGGCGTAAACTTTTATGGGAGCTTTTCTTGTTTTCTGCCCTATGCCAGGCCGGAAAGACATCATCAATGACCCAGGAGAAGAAACTGTTGCTGCTCATCAATGCGTGTTGATTCCATGAGTGAATGAGTCATTTCTTAATTTCTTTACAATCCTAACAAGCAAATCTTTGCAAATATGTGCTGTAAACATTCGCTGGATCCTCGGTAATTCCTTTAAACAAGTGATTTTAATCTCTTTTTTTCCCCCCAAATGTAGAGATTTCTGGTTCTAGTTTCTACTGCGGTATAAAGAAATGTCAACTTTTGAAAGGAGGGAGATCTTTTTAGTAATAGTTTGAGATAAAATATAGGAGATATTGGTAAAAGTTATCAAATTAATGCGTTTTCTTTATAGGACTACCTATTTAGATGTATTTCCCAATAACTATTTTTCTCCAATAACAATGCAGATTAACGCAAAACGTATCCATCTAAATGTATTTTAAATATATATATATATATATATTTTTGGTTTATTCAGGATTTCCAATGATAAAGTTTCCGTTTACAAAATCCTTCTTCAGAATAGTTCATACATTTTCACTGCACAGACTATTTTTTTATATGAAATATAGACATTTACTAAAAGTACATATTTAGAAAATATGAAATCAAGTTAAATATTTTGAATATCTTTTTAAAAGGTAGTGTTTCATGATTATTTTGGGGAAACTGGGACTCTCCTATTTAAAAAACAACAACTAATTATAACCCAGATTTTCCCATATAAATCCTCTCATAAACACGCTGACTCAAGTATTCAGGATAGAGAACAGGAGGAAGTAGGAGCTTTAAGCGGCACTATTTTCAGCGGCGGATTAACCCTGGTCCGTGTTGGTTGTGCTGCGGCGTCTCTGTGTGATCCCAGCTGACAGTAGGAAGCGTATAAATTATTAAAAACTTGTTGATGATTATTGTCTAAAAGCGTAAACAGGTGGGAAAATGTGGAATCTATGTTTAGCTGCGTCTAAATGAGACGTAAGCAGCAGCGGCGAGGTCAATTCGCTTTGATCCGCCTGAAAATGAGCAGCGAAACTGTATCTAATTAGCATAATAATGAGGAGCAGACACTCCTGCCTGCTGCAGCTCTGGAGCAACGTGGAAATGAGAGGAGGGAGCTGGAATGGGAGGAAAAACCAAGCGCTGGAGGGTTCGCTACTCTGTAATTTGGCTACTTTTTATTCGAGCAGGGTCATCTTCAAGAGAAAATTACAAATTAAGAATCCATAATACTTTTACAAAGACATTTCAGGAAAGATTTCTTCTTCAGTCATCATATCATACATAGTATTTAACAGTCCCTCTTCATTGTTTTTTTCAGCTTAAAAAAAGAAAACAAAGATGAAGAAAGTGGAATTTTTTTTTCTTTTCAGTCGAAAATACAGTGTTTTCACAATTGTATAAAAGTTCCCAAATTTTGGATTTTTTTTCCCAGTAACTGGAAAGTAAAAGAAAAAAAAACAAAACAAAACAAAAATAAAATAAGAATAAAACTTCACAATGTTTCAAAACACAATAAATGCTCTTTTTTTTACGTAAAATTTGCCCCTATGATCGACAACATGTTCCTTTTTACTAAAATATATCTATATATTGAAGAACTATAGTACTGTACACAACAGTATGAAATAAATAAAATTAGGAAATATAAAATGGGCCACATAAATAATCAAAAAAGGAAAAAAAAAACGGTTTGGTTGTAATACTGAGAGAGTTTCAAAAGAAAAAAAAAAAGAGCTGAGAGAACATTGCACAACGAAATGTAAACTAAAGGAAAACGGCTGCCTATACGTCTTTAATACTGACACGGGTGCTTCGGAGAACAACGGTGAGCCATCTCATCATAATACTGAAGCTGGTGACGAAGAAGGAGGAAACAAAAAAACAAACGAAATAAGAAACCGAACCGTCCTTTTACACAATACGAGGGTGGCACTTGCAGAAAAAACACACAGGTTAAAAGGTTTGCATATAAGGCTTCTTTTTTTTCTTATCAAAAAACACCTTACAAAGGCTTCGTCCTTCATTTTTTTTCTTCTTCTTCTTCTTTTTACCCCCCCTCCCCTCCAACAAAGCGCTCCTTTCCATAAATTTTCCCTTAAAACGAAGGTCTCTTTAAAACTTCTTTAAAACAACAGAAACAAATCGAAACACAGTTTAAATTCCTTCATTTGATTCAATTCAAGAGGCCTAAAACAGTGCGGCTGGAGATGTTTCAAGAAATGAAGAAACAAAACAAAAAAGGTAGGTGGTAATACTGAAGGACTGCAGTGCAGCTAATACTGCTCTTTTTCCAACACTGTATAAATATATACATAGGCAATACTTTTTATTATTTTTGTTCATGATTATAGAAGCGGAGTGCAATTTGTACAAGTCACTAGTTGTGCTATAAATACTATGGAACACAGGAGGTTAGCACCACACGTTGTTTTAGGCCTTAGTACTGTACATTTTTTTATGCATTTATTTGTTGTTCGGTTTGCATAATGCAGCTTATTTCACAAACCCGCACCCCCTCCCCCCCCCAACCCCCCACCCGTCCTTCGGGTTGATTTCGGAGTCCCCCGTCCCGTTCAGCGGACGTCGTCGTCCCCCGACAGACAGCTTCCCGGAAGCTTCAGGCACGTGCAGCTTAAAACACGGCGTTTTAAACCGAGCAGGTGAGAATACTGAACCGAAAGAGACGAACTGAAAACCTTTAAGATGGGAAGCTTCCTTAAAAAAAAAAGTGTCCCCCCGCCCACAACCCGCCCGCCCCTCACCCCAGTCCTTCCTCGCGCCACTACATGCCGTCCTCCATCGCGTCCTCGTGATCCGATTTGGTTTCCGTTTTGCCGTCCAGCGAGCTGTCGTCCATGGAGTGCTCCCCGTTCTCCTCCTCGTCCCTCAACGTGTCCGGGTCCGTGTCCATGCTCTTGCTCTCCTCCTCCTCCTCCTCCTCAAACTCGTCCCTGCGTCCTATCTTCGCGTACGCTCCGTCCACTTCCTTCCGTCCCTCCGCCCTGATCCCGCCGTTCACGCCGTCGTGCCTCAGGATGGCCTCGCGCTCCGCCAGCTCCGCCGGGTAGCCCTGAGGAGTCATGCCCTGCAAGTACGCCCTGCTCATCAGCAGCTCGGTGGGCTCCAGGTGGCCCTTCTCGCGGGCCTCCCTCTCGGCCGCCTCCCGCTCCTCGGCCTCTCGCTTGCAGTAGGAATAACGGTGGTTCATGTGCTGCGAGTAGGAGCCCGAGTGGGAGAAGCGCTTGCCGCACTTGTCGCACTGGTACGGCTTCTCGCCCGAGTGCAGCCGGGAGTGCTCAATGAGATGGTGTTTATGTTTGAAGGCTTTCTTGCAGATCTGGCACTGGTGCGGCCTCTTGCCTGCGGAGACACCAAAAAACAGACGGCGGGACGAGGGGTTAGTGGGTTGCGTGGCTCGTCTGGCAGCAAATATCACATCACACAACAAGTCACAGCAAAGCAAAGAGACATTTGTTGAAAGTCCGGTACATTAAGGGAATTCCCTCCTGTGGTAGCAGCAAACGTCTACGAGATGAGCGGGGGATTGCCCCAGTTATCTCGAAACGCAATCTAAGTTCAGCCCGACTTAAAAGGGTACTTCCATGGAAACTTTTCCAGTTACTTTCATTAAAACTTAGGCAGGGCAAGGTTTAGGACACAAGGGAATTCAAAGCCCATCACCAGCATATATATATATATATATATATATGGCAAGAGATGTTCTAGTACACTGCAAAAACGGAACTAGAAATAAGTAAAATATTCTTTAAAATGAATGTATTTGTCCTTGATTTGAGTAGGTAAATAAGATGATTTGCCAATGGAATAAGACTTTTGCACTTAAAATAGGAACAATTCATCTTCATCATCTTATTTCAAGTGCAGGATGTCTAAATATCTTATTTTAGGGGTCAAAATACTTATTCCATTGGCAGATAATAATACTTACCTGCTCAAATCAAGGATAAATACACTAATTTTAAGAACATTTTACTTGTTTTTAGATCCATTTTTGCAGTGTACTCCTTAAACTGAGCTTGGCCAAGCATGCATATATCAAAAAGTGTCCCAAAATGGAGCCTTGAGGAGCACCACATGTGAAGCCATCGCTTTCCGCGAGGACAACGGCCGCTGCTCTGCCGGCTGCCGGTTCAACGGAAAACCGAAGAAGAGGCAGCATTCGGAGCCAGAGCGCACCCTCCCTGCCTCTCCACGGCGGAGCAGATAACAAGACGGCTGCGTAAAGCTCTGAGCACTCTGAGTTATTGATAGCGGATCAAATAAATGACGCAACCTAGTGAAAGAGGAGCTCTACATAATAACTAAATTGAAAGACTTCTTATCAGTACTCTGAAGCTCCTGGGGCTCGGCCGATATCATCTACTGCCAATAATGGGGCCGATAAAGGCATTAAGAGCCCCCACTCTTTATATATCTAGGTGAATTGATGTGTGCCTTTTAAGATATCAAAACAGGATCTGATTAGAAAATAAAAAGAGTACAGCTCCCTCTTCTTTGGCTACCTGCATTAATTACTCTCACTGCAAGAAAAGGAACACACAAAGCTTTCAACACATCACATGGCATCTTATCCCTGTCAAATGAAGAAGCAAGTTAGGTGTTGGTTTACAAATACAACTTAAGGATTGAACAGAGAAGGGGGGGGGAAAGGGAGGAAAAAAAAGGGAGAAACAAAAAATATAAATATATACTGGTAGGATTTGGCAACACAAACATTGAAAACAGAAAATAAAAAAGCATGGGGTTTAAAATAAGGGTCTTGAACAGTATATACCTGTGTGTTCATATTTGTGTCTTAGAAGGGAACTGCTCTTCTGGAATGTTTTGTCGCACAAGTCACACGCGTACATACCACTTTCGGTCTTCTTAATCTTCTTCCGCGACAGACAGGAGTCGGGGTCTGTCATGTCGTCCAGCCCTGACAAGTAATCTGGTGTACCGTCAAGCAGGTCCCCCTTAGAGAACAAGAGCAGAGAGACACAAGGAAAAAACATAATAAGCAACGTGACGTATCGCAAATCCTCAGAGGCAGAAAAGAGTTTTCCATCTGTTTCAGGAGCTGTAGCTAAAAAAAAAAAATTGCAAAAGTCCAAAGATTACTCCTCAGTTTTCCTGCCAAACGTTAAATCAATCTCCTGTTAATTTGGTCTGTTAAAAACACTCAAAACACATCAAAATTCCAAAATATTTTCATTGAAAATGTATTCAATTCTAACGTGTAGCTGAAACATAAAAGTGGCTAAATTAAAACTGTCCAACACGGGAGCTGAAGCTATGCTGAACAAGAAAACACACGTGCTAATGAGCTAAGTGCTAAAAAAGTATCTAGGCTACTGCTAATTTGATAAAACACCAAACAGTCAGAAATCAACAGTCTTAATGAAGCAAGTAAATGTATTAAAATTCAATGTGATTCTGCATGTTTCATTGAAATACGTTAGCTTAAAATCTTTATAAACGGATCAAAACCCACTTAGGCTTTGAACAAAATATCATATTTTTAAAGTAAACATCATTTTTCAATGTGCTGCTGAACATTGGATTTAATCATATTTTTCAATTCTCCTATGAAGTGTGGCCTTCATAGACTAAATAAACACAAAAACTTTGTGCAAACAGCTACCTTTGCTAATTTGACAAAGGGTCAAGCAAAAAACAAAAAACAACAACAAATAAACACATTTTAAACAATGATTTGTACAAACAAGAACATTTTTGTAATGCTGAAAGTAAAATGAAGAAAAATTGAATTCAGGTAGTTTTCCGTCAGCTTTAGAACCTGTAAGGTAATTAATGCAGGCTCAAAAAAACTCATCTTTGCTAATATGCTAAATGCTGCCTATGCTAAATAAAGGGTCAATTGGAAACCCACTTTAAACAATGGCAATTTGAAAATAGCAAAACGTGTTTTAGGTTTGAACACACTTCAATGTAATGAGCTGCTAAATGTTAAATGGGGAAAAGTTGAATATAGCTGCTTTTCTATTTATTTTAGTAGCCTTTTTTATGCTAAACAAATATAAGCATTTGTTAGCTAACCTTAGCTAACTGCTAATTTGAGGAAGCGTAAAAAAACAACAACATATTTTTAACACAGAAAGTCTGCATGACAGTATATAGTTTAGGAATAAATAATCTTGCAATGTTAAATTGGACAAGAGCTGAGCTTTCAGCTGTGAAGCTGGTGAATGCTGCCGGTTCTCATTGGTAATAATGGGAAGAAACACAAAAAGGCAGAATACATCTGATATTGGATTAAAACAGCAATTTTTAACAACTAAATATAATCCAAGGCACTGCTATATACTTCTTCATTAGGAGATGTGGTTAGCTGTTTATTCTGATAACCTGCAAAAATCTAAAAACACTCAAGAAACTCTAAATTCTTATAACACAAGGAAATTTTTCTGATCTAAATAAATTTCATTGAAAAGGAGCTAAAAGTTAAAGGAAAGTTAACTTTCAGATCTATCTTAGCACTTCAAGTCTTGACAAAGTAAACAGGAACACATCGTTGCCAATGAATTAGTTGTTAAACATCTTGCTAGAACTAATTTGCTAAAATGCTATCCAGATGAAAGCTGCTACAGAAGGTCCATCATCTTAACACAGTAATTAGAATCCACTAGTAAACATAGGGATTGTACCTTGACTCAAGTTTAACTTGAACAGTGAAACAAATTGCAAAATAGGCAAAGGACCTTGGGAGAAGGCCAGGCAAGTGTAATAGGAATTTTTTTACACGTTGTTTCATGGCTGTTGAAATCTTCTCTATACCTATAAAATACATAGGTATGCATATGTTGCAATGTACTGCTTATTTTGAGGAGTTAAACAAAAACACATCTTTGCTAACATGCTAATTGCTAAATGTTGACGACTCGCCAATTTGATGAATCCACTCAAAATGGTCCATTGTCTTGATGCAGCACACATACTTATGGTCAACATAGTACTAAGCATTGTACTGCTAAATACTAAAATTAAATAAACAAATGATAAAAAGGGGATACCTTTGAACAAAAAAGAGAGATCAGTGCTAACATGCTAACTGCTATACGTCTGTCTAGTTGGAAAAAAAAGCAACACCGCTAAAATAATGAAACATCTTAGGAAGAAAACCTATTTTAGAAGTTAATTCATTTTTATTGTAATGTACTGCTGAATTTGAAATCTAAGGAGATTTGAAGTTTCAGATGCTGTCAGATGCTTTAGCTTTATTAATTTGGATAAGAACACATCTGTGCTAATATACTACACATTGCTACTCCTGATGCTAAATTTTGAGAGAGCCAAAGAAGCTAACAACTAACAAAAAAACAGAACTTTCAAAAAACTAAAGAAAGCAGAGATATTTAGGTAAATATTTTATTGCTCAATCTGCTGTTGAATGGCAATAAAAATCATCAGTGACACCGTTTATAGAGCCTTAATCTAAACACAAGGCTGTGAGTTCTCATGCATTTTTGATTACCAGCACCCACCAGCGTTTATTTCTTATAAAACTTTCAGCTCTGGAATAATATCTCCCGTTTATAACCGACAGCCTCCTCATTATGAAACACAGCTAGCTCGGGCTAATTTTGAACTTGTGTTAATTCTGCCCATTCCTTTAAAACCTTCCCCTTTTATGATGAAGATTACTCTTAAATGTAAATTGATGGAGAACAATATTACAACATTAGAGGAGTCGCAGTGGGCCATTCTTGAGATTGCAAACTCATATAATGATTATTATCAGAAGGTGCACCTTAATGGCCAATATTGAGTCACCAAAGCCTGCTTTAATGAATATGTGTGTGATAATGTGAGGACAGCGCTGCACCGTGTTTTAAGAACGGACCACTATCACTCTGCAATCAATTTGAACTAAACGCCTGTAGCTGTATTTTTAAAATCTAATTTAATAACTTAGAATAGGAAACATTATTAATACTTTTTTTCATCAAAATGGTTCCCTCTATGTTAAACAGCCTTCAGCATTCACTGGTAATGAACATGGAGACCGTGCATTATTAATCCACATGTAGTGAAGACGCTCATTTTGGCTTTGGCTCTCTTTAAAATGCAGACAAAACCTGCAATAGGAAATTTTAGAGAAGTGCACTGCCCCGGGCGTCACCTTTGTCATTTTTACAAAGGCCCTTCACCCGTATTTAATAAAAAATATCTGAGCTCGGGTTGGCTGCGGAGGAAGACAGGAGATGCATAAACGAATGAAATTTCATGCTGTTTTTAATGGTGAAAGTAAAATAGCACTAAGATCCAGTTATTCTGAGATGGGGCCGTATGAAAAAAGATCCTCCATGGTTGCCTGCTAGTATCATTATCATAAACCTTTACGCCGCTAATGACATCTCGGCTTTCTCCCACCTCAGGGTGGTGTCCCAGCTGTTTATCTCCGTTGCCTTTGCCAGCTCATCCTACCTCAGGTGAGCGTTTCTCTCTCCTGACTCTTTTAATTAGCACAGAAATTAGTTCGGCACATTTCAGAGAGTCTAAGAGAGCCTGGGGCTTTTCACAAAAATCACAGGTGGCTCATTTACCTGGAAACCTGGTTTTCGCTGGTACTTTCTCCTCTGCTGCATCTCGGCAAAGGTAGCTGCCCCTGCTGCATAAGTGTAGGCCATGTGCGGTAGGAAGCCCATTTGATCCATGCCCGGGTAGGGCCTTAGACCTGGTATGCTGGCCTGCATGGGGGGCATGAAAGTTGCAGGGGGGAAAGCGCTCTGGGGTGGAAGTGACGTATACAAGGGTTTGGCAGCAAACGGGTTAATGCCAAAGATGGGGCTAGTGCTTTTTTCAAGGTTCCCATTGTTGGTGGCGCCTGGGAAATCCTTCTTGAGATAGGCCAAGTTCAGAGGCTCCTCGAAGTGCTCTCGGGGGGAAGGGATACTGTTGTGGTCGATGGTAATGCTGTTGACTTTCGGCCTGCTTTTGACAGTCAGTGCGTGCTTGGGCTCCTTCATGAGTCTCGGCAGGGAGAGGTCGAGCGGCTCGGCCTGCAGGTCTTCCGAAGTCAAGCTGTTTGGAGTGTAAGAGCTGCTGTGGGAGTTTTTCGAAGACGTGGAGGACAGGTTTAGAGGTGACGGGGTGTTGCTGCGGGAGTGGTCCAACTTTTCGCCTGCCGACTTGGCGCTCCCACCGAACTGGTGGCCCTTCAAATGTCTGAGTGAGTTGTCACAGTTGTTGACGTTGTTGTGGAGCTCCGCGATGGAGGGGGACGTGATGCGGTCAGCAGGTTTGATAAGAGACACGGGCGACCGAGCTGCCATAGAGTCTTTTGGTGGAGTTTGGTGGTTGTTTGTTCCGAGAACCATATCTGAGTTGTTCCTGTGCTCTAGTGGTGGGGTCCTGGTAGTGCTATACTCGTACATCTTTCGCTGCTCAAACCATTCCTTGACAAATTCCTGAGGAAGACCAACCGCTATGGAAATTTTGAGCAGCTCCTCTGAATTGGGCTCCATGTTCATTGCAAAGTAGGCTTTCAGCACAGACATGTGGTCCCTGTAAGGGTTGAGGGGGCCGGTGAGTCCCTTCTCTGACAAAATGGAGGCGTGGCAGTTCTTCTCCATGAATATCCCTGGTTTGTTAGCCATCAGATTCTCACTGGGCTGCAGCACAGCTTTGATCTCCTCGTTCATTTTGCACAGGTAGCGTTCATGTTGGTGCAAGGGGATTGGCCCCGGGAAGGTTTCTTTGCAATACTGACAAGCGTACGGTGTAAACATATTTTCCGGCACCTTCTCGTCCACGCCTCCTTCGAGCAAGTGGTTGGGTTTCTCTCGCTTGATATTGCTAATCTGTCTCTTTGAGTCTGTTGTCAAGCTCTGGAGGCAGGCTTTGGCTTCGTTCACTTTTTCTAACGTGTAGTCGATGATGCTCTTGGTGGCACCGTTGTGATTGACCAGCGGAAGACCGACCTGATGCCCCCCTTGCGATGTCAACCCTTGTTTCTGCTCCTCCATCTGGTTTCCCAGCTCCTTCATGTAGGCCTTGAGCTTGGAGAGCTCCTCTGGCTTGCAGTCCATTTTCTGCCTGCACACAGTGTTGTCCACAATCTGCAGAACCTTCTGCACCTCGCTAAGGTTGTTCCCCAACGGACCTGGGTAGCCCGCAAACTGCGATTCAAGCCCGGCCATGCTCAGGTGCTGCAGAGGACTCTGAGCCGTCGAGTTGTGGTTGACCCCCATTGGGCTGTTCCCTCCCATCCCTCCGTTCATGAACGGCACAGGAGCGCCAAATCCGTGGGACGCCATCATCAGCTTGTAATCGTTAAAGTCAAGAGGCTCCGTTTTGATGCTCATGTGGTTCCCGTGATCGCCAAGGCCGAGCGACTTGCCGTTCTCGATCTTCTGACGCAGCTGGGTGATGGCAGTGTTGGTCGGTGAGGCAGAGGCCGAGGTGGGGGAGGAGCCTGGCTTCAGGTTGGTGCGCATGCGTCCGTTGACGGCAATCAGGCCAATGCACTTCTTGCTGCTTATGTGGGAGCTGTAGGAGCCTGAGTGGGAGAAGCGCTTCTTGCAGTTGGGACACTCGTAGGGTTTTTCACCTGAAAAGACAGACGTGTGCATTTAGAGACAGGTTTTTTTCTTATGCATCAAGCCATTATATGTCCTTACGTTTTAGAACATTCAACTGTGCTTATCAATGCTTTCTAAGTATCTTAAGGTCTTTTGAAGATGTTCTTTGGATTTTGGTTGCTTTTAGAGGTCTAATCTCAACAGAGCTGTTTGCTGAAAACCTAGCATACACCGGACCCATCTTTGCTTCATTATTTCTAGTATTTAGGCATAAAGTTCAGCTACTGTTGACCTACTGGAGCTACTTTGGTTTTGAGGACATATTTAGCATTCTTTTAGGGTTAACAGCTGAGAGAATCCCAGCCAGCGATTGCACATTCTTGCTCCAACTAGTAGCTCTTTGATTTTTTTTCCCTAAACTGTATTCTAGGTGCATACTAAAGACATGAATGCCCTTTGTGTTTTCCCTAAACATCTTAGATAAAACGGAAACGTTCTAGACAAAATGGTTTTGTGTTATGTTTGGTCCCTTTTGGCTCAAGCTCTGTCCGACACCTACGCGTTTGCCCGACAAATCAATCGGACCTAAGGTCAAGACTTAGGAGTTCGCATTCTTTGAGCTCTCCTTATTTATGTTATCGCAGGCCGTCAGGGTCAAAAAGAAAACCCAAATGTTCCCGTGCATTCCTGGAGCTCTTCAAAGGGGGCAGCACACACGGGGTGTAACTCACCGCTGTGAATCCGGAGGTGCTCCTTCAGGTGGTGCTTGTACTTGAAGGCCTTGCCGCACTCGGTGCATTTGAACTTGCGGTTGCCGGCCGCTTGGTTGAGCAGTTGGTGCTGCGAGGAAACACAGAGAAAGGAAAAGGATTAAACAAAATATTTCGGAGAGAAAAGAGGAAGATGCACAAACGTGGTGAGGGTGAGAGTTCGGTGAATATTCACAATTGGTCGGCACGAGAACACGCGCAGAGCGGCCAACAAGGCGTCTTGGCTTCCTGTCCCCACCGCGGCGATAACGGAGAGAATCACATACCTTTTAATTTCCTGGATGCTCAGCCAAAAGGAGGGCTGCCTTTACAATCTGGCAGCCCGGAAAAATAGAATAAATGAAACGAGGCTTTTTTAGAGCTTTCATTAGGAGCGCCGATCTGATCTACTTTTTCATTAATTTTGGCCTAATCAGCTCAGAAAGTAGCACCGCGCACACCTGCATGCACCCTCTCTTCTTCAGAGCCGGCCTACTAGGCACGATGCGAGGACCAAAGGTGCGCATCAATGGAAATCTAATCAAAGTGGCTCAGCAGAGGAACGAATGCGGAGTGGGAGGTGTGGGACGAAGACAAATGCCGGGGGTGCGCGGCCGACTCTGCCCACATTCCTGGGGAGACAGATGGCGGCGCGCAGGACACTGGGAGGACTTGGAGGAATTGTTCAAACAGCCCCAACCTTCAGAGATCAAGCCGAGGGAAGAACGGAGGGAGGGGGGGGGCACCACTCGCATGTTGCTGAGTTGCATAAACAAACAGCAACAGCTGCTTCACCCGCCCCCCCCCCTTTTTCACCTCCCCCACGAGGACCCCTGCTCGGTAAAGTTTCGCCTGCTGCTAATAGGACACAATTGCACCGTCAGGCTGCTCTCCTCCACGGCTTGTGGGCGGAGACTGCGCCGGCTGGGATGTTTGCATATGTATAAGCCCTAATTAGTCATATTCTAGCTAATTGGTTAAGAGAAGGAGGAGTATTAACGCTTGTAAACACACAAGACAGAGCAGAGCAGCGCCTGTTTACCTATCAGGACGTAATTCTTTATGTTAATCTGACTCGCTCCTCCTCGGTTGTGCTGTTTAATTACCAAATGTACATTTAATACACATGCGTGTTGCTTCTGTCTTGACTAATCAGTTGGTAATTAGATTGAGCGGCAGAAGGATCTCCATTTTGATCTCATCTGGTAGATCGATGGTTAAAGAGGTCTGAGCAGCTCTGTCGGGCCGGTGACCGGACCCTGACGGGGTGCCGTGGCATTGTAAGACGAGGCTCGCTCGTTCCCGGCCCCATCTGCTCACGTTCCCGCCCAGCTGGTAGATCAGGTACTGGCTGCTGACATCATCCTCGCTTCAGAGAGCGCCACGCTGCAAACACCCACGACCCGGGACTGCCCGCTGCGACGCCCCAAGGCGCACAATGTCATCTGGTACTGGCACCGCGGCGCCGGTGTTCTGTTGCTGACAAAATGAGGCCTGCCTGCCTGCAAGACTCAATTCTGGGGAAAATTAGCCCCCAGAACGTTTTCCATAATCACTGTTCCCTACTTTACCAGATGCATATTTAAGAAGTCTGCTGTACGCTCCAGACCGTTTTTAGAGAATGATTGCAAAACTTCATGAGGAATTTATGATAAATATTTAAATAATGGAATGAAGGAAGGAAGGAAGGAAGGAAGGAAGGAAGGAAGGAAGGAAGGAAGGAAGGAAGGAAGGAAGGAAGGAAGGAAGGAAGGAAGGATGGATGGATGGAAAGAAGGAAGCAATGAAAGAAGAAAGGAAGCAAGGAAGGATGGATAGATGGAAGGATGGATGGATGGAAGGAAGGAAGGATGGATGGAATTAAGGAAAGAAGGAAGGAAACAATGAAAGAAGGAAGGAAGCAAGGAAGAATGGATAGATGCAAGGAAGGATGGATGGATGGATGGATGGATGGATGGATGGAAGGGTGGATAGATGGAAGGAAGGATGGATGCATGGATGGAAGGAAGGAAAGAAGGAATGGAAGGATGAATAGATGAAAGGAAGGATGGATAGATGGAAGGAAGGAAGGAATGACAGAAGGAAGGAAGGATGGGTGCATGGATGGAAGGAAGGAAGGAATAAAGGAAAGATGGATAGATGGAAGGAAGGAAGGATGGATGCATGGATGGAAGGAAGGAAGGAATAAAGGAAGGAAGGGTGGATGGAAGGAAGGAAGGAAGGATAGAAGGAAGGAAGGATGGATGCATGGATGGAAGGAAGGAAGGAATAAAGGAAAGATGGATGGATAGATGGAAGGAAGGGTGGATGGAAGGAAGGAAGGATGGATGCATGGATGGAAGGAAGGAAGGAATAAAGGAAGGAAGGATGGATAGATGGAAGGAAGTGTGGATGGAAGGAAGGAAGGAAGGAAGGAAGGAAGGAAGGAAGGAAGGAAGGAAGGAAGGAAGGAAGGAAGGAAGGAAGGAAGGAAGGAAGGAAGGAAGGAAGGAAGGACAGATGAAGGACGGACAGATGAAGCTGTAACTGATGTAGATGCACTTCCAGACTCTTCTCCACACCAGGAATGAACTCTGTGCTCAACGCTGCATCCAGAACAGATAATTTCCAGACTTGCTCTGAAATTTACGGCTCCAATTTCAAAACTTATAATTAGTCCCGACGTGCAGAAAGTCGAGCTAAACAGCCGTGGCTGCCGGATGCGGGACTTTAAGGTGATTCATGCTAACTTCCAGCGGATCCGCGTCACATCCCGGCCCTGCCCGGCATAAATCGCAGGGAGAGGGTACACAGATGTTTATGCGGAGCATGAAATTAGAAGCAGGGGGGGGGGGGGGGGGTGATGGAGTGCCACCACTGCAGGCCTGCAGCAGAACAACATTAAAGACCAGGAGTGGAGCGAAGTTAAGGAGCTGATAAAAATTTCCAAATTGGAAATTAACACAATCATTCGATCGTGAACACGAGGCTGGAAAATCATATCAGAGAGGGCCATCAAAAAACCATTTAGGGCCTCAATTAAAGTTATTACCATTAAAGGATCTGCATCTTCAAAATGCCATGAGAAATTAATAATGATTGCCAATCAGAAAAAATGATCTCCCTTCTGCGAAGGGATCGGGGGGCGCATTAGGGGCCCAGATGAAGGAGGCGAGGAGGAAAAGGAAAGTGAAAGTCACCTGATCCCTGGCGGGCTTGTGTGTGGCCATGTGCCGCTCCAGCTGAGTGCGGTAGGCGAACGTGTAGTTGCACAGGGGGCAGGCGAAGTTCTCCTCGTTCTTCTCGTGGCGGTACTTGATGTGCTCCTTGAGCGACGTCAGGCGCTTGTAGCCGCGGTCGCAGTAGGGGCAGGTCAACAGTTGGGCGAAGGCATCTGGCGTTCCAGGTGGCAGGTCTGCACGGGAGACAGCGGGAGGAGAGAAACAGGCCAAAAGGTCAGACAATCAATGGCAGCTAGCGGGCAGGCTGCCAGGGCGCCATGGGCCCTGTCCACGCAATCTGCTGCGAGGCTGGCATCCGCCGGACCGCTACCCCCTTCCAGCTCCTCGCCACCCCCGACCCGTCCGTAACCCCACGTGCTCCGTCCACCCCTCCGTCCACCCCTCCTCCCACCGCCGGCTTCGTGTCTGCGGCATGAATCACCAAGGAGCTCAAATCCAGCCTCCGAGGTGCTGCTATCTGATTTCAAGAGGCTGCCCAGCTGTTGCTGCGAGGCTGTAGGTAAACACCCAGGCATCCGGCGAATCTGTGGGACCAACAGCTGCCCGCTGCCGTCAGCGGGTGGAGGGGGGTGTCCAAAGACCCCCGGCCGGACGGCGTGTTGGCGCAGGATTCACGCTACGACGCGGGGCCCACATGTGCTTTCTCACGGATTCCCCAATGCCCTCGCTTTGGGAAGCTCTAAAGGATGCGGTGCAGGTTTGTGCAGCTGCAGCCTTTCAGGGTCACGACGGAGCACAAAGATGGAGGTGTTGACGTTTAGGAGACTTTTATTTACGTTGTTAGGAACTACGACGTCGGGATTTTGAGTAAATCCTTTAAGTTCCCCCTACCGGAAACTCGATAATGATCACGATTCACGCGTGAAGCCAATGTTCCACCGGATAAAACCAAAAGTTCATATTCCACATAAAAACGCTGCAGAGAATATTTTCTGAATTTACTTATTATGAGAACAGATCTGAAAAATGTAAACTTTATTGACAAAATGCAACTCTGTGAAGCTAAATTAGCGCTACTGGCAGTAGTTTCTGCTAATAAATACAGTTTTCTATTAAAGATATTTCTATTTTTTTAGTTTAAGTGCACAATCACATGCAAAAACAAGTATTTTTAGTAGTTAATGTACTATTTAACTTCCTGTTTTGACCCCTCCTATGGATCCCTTGGATTATTCCGTAATCTCTACGAATCTTTGGAATAATGAGCTGAAACGTGATTAGATTAGATGTACAAAACTTAGATTTGAAGCTGTTTTCGGCATCAAATATGTTACATTTATAAATAAATTGGTTTAAAAGTGTTGAGTTTATTTAAATACATCTAAAGTGAGTTTAAAAAGGTTTTTAAACATGTTAATCAGCGTCTGGAGCCTTGCCACCAACTCAACTGTACCCTGATTTGGTGGATTAGTGGAAAACTTTAAATCATTTAAAGCCTCGGTTTTTTTAATTTACTAGAACTTTTTGCTTTTACACAATACATGTTGGGTGGGAAAAACAGCTTTTTATATTTTATGCAATAAACATTTAAACGAAACTAGTAGAAATGTTCCAAATTGCTGTTTTTTCCCCTACATATTCAGAATTTAATCATACAAAAAGGATGCAGGAGAGCTAAATAAATGTTCCCCTTGGCTCTGGTGTCCCGTTTTAACACTTTTTGCTTCAAACACTCAAACAAAAATGACTGTGCTCCAAACTATTTCTGTTTCCTCAACTTTGAAAGGTGCAACTTGACGGCATCAAAAAAAGAGTACTCTGGATAACCCACTACACCAACTAGACGAGCGGAGTCGTACCGTTTTCCTCGGGCCCCGTGGCCTCCGGCGTCCCCAGCCGGCTCAGCTCCTCCGGGGCTTCTGGGTAAATGATGGCCGTGTCGCCGCGCTGCAGGTACTCGGCGATGCTCACCACGTGGCTGTCGCCGTCGTCCAGCTTTCGCTTGGCAAAGAAGTCCTCCAGCTCTGAAGTGCAATCCATGCTCTTGACTGGAGAGAGAGAGGAGGAGGAGGAGGAGGAAGGAGAGGCGGTGGGATAAATTGGATTCACTTCTTCTTCTTCTTTTTTTTTTTTTTTTCTTCCACCCCCAGAGAAATGTCTTACAGGCGAATATTGGGGACGGTGTGGTGGATAGCCACCCTGAAACACTGCAGCCGCGCTTTGGGGGAGAATACGTCTACATTACGGGGCTTGCTTGTCACGGCGCGTCTGCTAAAACAAGAACTGTAACTTAATCCGGGCACAAATCAGAGATAAATGCGCCACTGTGCGCTGCGGAGGAGCGCTGTCTTGGAGAAACTTCGCTGACCTAATTTACCTCTGACAGAAGATCCGATTTTCACGTCAGGAAAAAAGAAAAAAAAAAAAGACCCTCGTTCAAGTTTAAACCCACATGTGTACACAAACATGCACACACAATCACCGCTTAATCAGCAGCAGCGCCACGTTTTCTTTCTATCAGCTCCCTCATAAAAAGGTCAATGGAGAGGCCGTGGCTTTTTTTTTTTTTTTTTTTTGTCGGTTCCGTGTCGAACAGATTACCGAGCCGCCAGCCGGAGCACGGCGGGAGAAGAAAGGAGGCACGCTCTGCCGCGGCTGAGCCCGACGCGTCTTAAGCCAGCCGCAGTGCTGAGGCCACACAATGTGAAATTATTTCCTGCTCCCTTCTCTTCGGGGGGAAACTCTTAAGCTGCAGCCGGGAGATAGCTGCAAACAAACGACAAAATAACCCCCCAACAACAAAAAAAAAGAGGGACCCGGCAGCCTTCATTAGTCAAGCTGACTTTCAGGAACGCACCGGCGTTCCACACGTCCAACCTGCAGACTTCCCTTTAGGCTGCCTTGGCGTCTCATCAGGCGTCCCCCCCCCCCCCCCCTCCCCGTTAACGAGGCTTTTAAACCGCCAGCCAAGGTGAGCTTTAAAGAGCGGTTTGTTCAGCAGCCAATTTGCAAAAGGTCAAGGTAGTAGATATTTGGATGTCAAAAATGGCACTGAAATGTCACCGGTGCCAATGGATCACTTTTGAGCTGGACTTCCAGCTTTCCGCCGAGCTAATTGAGATTGTTGTGCCGACGGGGCTGACCACGCGCCACGTCTCACGTTTCGGGGGGGGGGGGGGGGGGGGAGAAGTCCTCGTCCCAGCGGCGCAGGAAATCACCTGGATCAGCGAGCGCTTCGGCGCCGGGACGTGATCGCACTGCTCATGCCTTTAAACAGAATCACATGTGACCCACATGTTGACTGCGACGTTTGGAGAGAGAAAATGGAAAACATTCGCAGCGTTTGGAGCAGGAGGAGAAAGAGAAAACACCACGAGGAGCGGAGGGTAATCGAAGCTGAAGTCGAGGCTTTCGGAGGCGGGGCCGCGTGGCACTCTGTGTAGGGGGGGGGATTCGGTTCGCGGCGGCGGGCCAAAGGTTGTGAGGCCGCCCGGGTGAAATCATGGAATCAGCCCCCACACCTCGGAAGGCAACATGGCAGGCCGGGTACGGCTGCACCAGAACACACACGGTCTCATTAGTGGGTCTGTTCTCCCGGTTTGTTAAGTGCCCCGCCGACGGGTGTGGCCAGGTTAGCGGGCCTCAATGTGTCTGACGTCTTGTTTTCTGTTGCCTACGTCCCTCTCTGCTGTGCTGCAGCTCAGCAACCTCTCTAGCTCTGGTTGATACAATAACGCAGAATTACAACAAAGATCCAAGGTGAAACCCTTTTCTTTCAGGTGGGAAAGTTTATTTATTATTATTATTAAGCCCAAAGAATCGGTTGAAAACCTGACCTTTTAGAGCTTCCCAAGCTCTGATTGGTTGATTGGTCAGACTCCATCTCCACTGACTTTTTGTCCAGATATTCACTTAATTCAGCCTTTAAATGTACCTTTAAATTTGGACTTTGACCCGGTCGATGACGCGTAAACAACTTTTCCCCACTCTGTGCTCATGCGTCTTCAGTTAAATGATGCATAAGACGCACTCCTGACTGAGTTTTTCTAACTAAATCTACTTCGAATGTCACAGTTTTCATATGAATGTTATAACTGAACATTGGATTTCAGGAAAGGTATCAAACAAACTCAGCCTGCCAACATGTTTGCGCACCAACTTCCAACAAAAGAAAAGTTTTCATCTGAATTCCTCGGACTTCCATGCGATAGTTTTACAACGAGCAAGCCAATTAAATAACCCTTTTGACATTTTTAGTTTCAGAGGCCAGAGATGGAAGATCTTATCTCACCTGTACCGTTTCCAACTGCCTGCAAGGTGGCTTCGGGCCCCAGGCCGTCAAAATCATCTTTTATTTCATCTGCAAACACACAGGAGAAAGAAGAGGAGGGGAGGGTGAGCGATGCTGAGGCCTTTCAGAAGGAGAGGAAGTGTATGGAGAAAGCAATAAAGGCGCCGCTGTGCATCACGGCGTGCCGCCGCTTTGTTCAGCATGCCTAATGAATGCTATCACCGGGCCCAGACAGTGACTTATTTACCTTTAACATGACAGAAAGCAGCAGGGGAGGCGAAGGAGGCTCCAGTCGCCAAACAGCGGCGATTAAATACAACACGGAGCACATCCACCTGAGCAATCACAGAGCTCCAGCCAACACGCCGGCTGAGCTTATTACTCCCCGGCTGTGACGCCGCTGCAGTCCTCGGCATGCGCGCTCACGGCCGCTTTATCGCACGTCACGTGGCGGAACGCCTCTCTCCATTGTGAAGAGCTCGCATTTTTTTGGGATCCGCCGCAAAAGCCCCGGCAGAGAGCCGGTGCCTTCGCTCCTGGAACTAAAAAGAATACAAACCCTCGACCACAAACGAGCGGTTGTAGCTGCAGGAACATTTCTCGGCGGCAGAAATAACCCCATCGGTCCGGGGTAGACCTCAAGTGGGCGGGGCCACGGAGTCAGTGTTTTCAAGCAACAAAATGGGCAAGCGAGGCCTCTAATTCCAACTTTTACATGCACGATCCTGGAGGAGGACGTGAGTTTTTGACCATAGAGAGACAGAAAGACATCCAGACAACCTTTTTGATCCGTCGCTAGGTCGTAATTAAAGTGCAAACCTCGAGAAATCTGTTTCTTTTTTTTTTGCCTGGGAGGCCGCACAGAGCAGGCCTAATCAGGGTAATGGCACCGGGCCCAGGCAGACAGCCTGATATTGTCCTGGCACAGGTGAGGCAGCTGTAAATAAACGGCGGATGGAGAGAGGCCCATAAACAAACCCTCTCCTGACAAATCTTTCCCTCCGCGCGAGGACACCGAGCGGACAATCAGCCTAAGAAGGAGCCGGTCCCTCCTTCCCGGCCCCGTTGGTGCAAATCAAATCGAGGTGCTTCCGAGAACGTGTGCCGCTCCTGTACAAGGGCGAGTTGCATATCCATAATAATGCCCCCCCCCCCCCTCCCCGCCCCCTTTTTTTTCTGGAGATCGGAGGAACCTGACTGGGATAATACAGGAAAAGGTTGTGTCTTTGCATGTTGATAATAATGTCATCCTGCTTACATTACTGCACACAAAGGCCAGAAGCGGCTGGAATTTTTATTTTCGGCTGAAAACAATGGGGCTCGGCAGTTTGCGGGACTCGCAATTCCAGGGTTTGCTTGGAATTAGAGACGTGGCTTCAGCGGCGCGGTGATAAATATCCCGGTCAGAGGGTTTACAGAATAATGACAGACTCTTCTGATGGGTAGGGTAACGTCTCGCTGTCTCTCCCCTCCCCGTACATGTATAGGAAACTGAATCCATAAATACAGGCAGTCAAAACAGATTAAAATGTCCCCACAGGTATCGGATATCTGCATGTATGAAAACCTCCCGAAAGGGCGAGAAACTCCCTCGTGTTTCCGCGTCCTTGCAGGCACCCTGTTTGCTTTGGGTAATCAAATTTGCCTGCATGCCTACGGCCTGACGTGGAGGGACGACCGGTGGGATTAACCAGCCCCTCGTTCTCCCTCTGTTTGCCCTGGAAAACCTCTGCTTATCTGCGGTCGTCTGAGCGCGCCAGCTTCCAGCGGTGGAGGTAGGCTAGCGCCGCTCGCGCACCTCTCCGGCCCCCTCCTTAGTACGACATGCACAGATCCAGCGCCGTCGTGGTGGAATCACCAGAAAGTCGAAGCCGAACACACACACACACACGTGCACGTCTGTGTTATTGGGAAGGCATTTTCTTTGGAGGCCAGAGAAGCGTGTTTGGTCAGCAGTTAATCACGGGCACCTCCTTGAAGAGTGATGTTGGGGTCTGAAGGCGCTCAGGAGGAGCCCAGACTACCTCAGAGGGGCCCGACTGTAATTCCACCTATTTTCTTAGTCGCTCTGATGGTGTTTATTTTCAAAACATTCCTATTTATACGACCGGTCGCCGCAGTCGCTGGATCTTTTAAAGTCCTCCCCCCCTGTGACTTTTGTGCTTTTCAGCTGTAGGTACCCTGAATCTGTCAGGTTTGACTGAACGGTCTTTGAACTGCAGGTTATGTTCTGTTTTAACAAGCGAGTGATAGGGAAGCCAACCCCTGGCCGGGTGGACTTTGGTCTAAAACAGAACGGTGGTATCTATATGTTTTGGACAATTGTATGTGACAGACAACCACCAGGTAGGATACCTGCGAGTTCCCCTGCGTTTCGCTCCGTCCAGCCATCCATCAGCTCTGAAGAACGCATTCCCACAGCATGGTGTTGCCATCATATCATTGTCAGTTTGCATCTATTAAGGCTGTGTATGCTTTCTGTCTTTGAAAAGCTCAACCAAACACGCTGAAGGTTCTAGTTTTAATGGGAGAAAATGGAAAAAAGTTGAGAGGGCAGGAATATAGTCCTTTAGTTTAACCCAAGCCAAAGCGAACGGGAACTGCCGTGGAATCAGCATGTTTTCTGGGGGGACAGAACATGCTATATTCCCGAGAACAAACAGGCAAATAAGCAGAAATCTTGCCGACCTTCTGGAAGGAGAGCAGGAAAAGAGCAGGTGATTTATTTCAGAACGTCTGTCAGCGATAATGATGTCATGCCTTCCAGCACATTGCGTCCAGCCTCGCCGCGGGATCGAGGAATGTCAAGGACAACGTTGGCCGCGAGACCATACCCTGGAACCAGAGAAAGATCCCTGATAAACTCTGCTCCACTTTCTCGGTCGCCGTCTTCGCCCAGAAGCCAGAAGAACGGATCCCGTGACGGCGACGCCTCGAGGGTGGACCCCCGGAGAGCCGGTGGACGCTTCGATCCTCCCCGTCCGTGTCTTGGTCAGAGAGCGCTCTAACAACTTCTGGCAAGGGAGTGACGGCAGAACCGTGAGGGAAGGAGGGAGCGGGGTGCCGGCTTATCTCAGGGCCGAGCTATGTGCTGAGGTATCACTGTAGACACCGAGGCTCCGTGGAGGGAGGAAAAAAAAGAGAAAAAAGCCCGGCTGGGAAACACAGCAGCCGCAAGATTGGGAAAGAGACTCCCAAACGCTCTAATAAACTTGACTTGCTCTCCGAAATATGTCAGCCAGTTTATCACACAAGAAGCAGATTATCTGGAAATTGCAACATAGTTGAATTACAGACATTATGGCACCGCAGGTCTTTATCAAATAAACAATTACCGTATGCAATGACAGCTTGTTTATCCTTTATCTTGATTTATTTACCAAACCGTCTCCTCTTTCTTCCACCCCTTAAGGAGCCAACATAAAGCGTTATTTAGGAAAAGTTTTTTTTCTTTCTTTCGTCCCTAATAAATGCACCCCCCCCCCCCCTCCCCCCACGTATTAAAATTTAAGGCTGCTGAATGTTTCCCCGGTTTTTCGGCACCGTGCACAGCCAGTTCATTAGCAGAAATGAATAGCGAGGCCCGGCTCATTTAGATGGGCTGTCTTACATGACTTCTCGCCGTACTCTGTTCCTGTCACATGCTTCCAAGAATCATTGACTCTTATTATACATGTAAATGGCTATCATAAAAATAAAAATTTCATTTAAGATTGTTAATGACCTTTTTTTGCAGCAGTCTGCCTTCCTTTAATGATTATACCCTGCCCCCTAATTAAAAGTATTTATCTTTCAAGCATCCGTGACTGGCACCCCCTGGAATGGGAGCTGCTCAACAAAAGACCATCACTCAGTCAGGTTTGGGGAGGTATCACCTGCCAGCCTTTAATGTCTTGCATCTCCTGCAGATCTGATTCCTTCCTGCATTGTCCCCCCCCCCCCCCCCCCCCACCACCACCACCACCACGCTCCTACATTACTGTAAATATTTTTCCGTTGTTTGGCTCAGAGCGGGGTCTTTTCTCTAAGCGCGAACCAAATGGTCCACCGCCGCTTGTGGAGAAACTGTTTATCACGTCTGTCTGCCGAGATGAGAATGGGGGTGGGGGTGGGGGGGCATCGCCATCAGACCTGGCTTTGATCGCTGTTTGCAAAACGCTCCGTGCCGTTTGCTTGAGTCTACAGCAGCACCAGATGGGTGGGGTTTACGGCATAAGATAAGTTCCACAAGTGGCAGGAGGTGCACACAAAGTGCCGGAGATTCAGCTTAAGGATTAGTTTTTGGGGGATTGGGAGCTCACCTGAACCTCAAACATCTGGCGACACCAAGGAAAGCAAAAAGCAAAGATGGGTTTTGTGGAACATCCTGGGCTCTCCGCCTGTCATTCTGGCCACAAATGAAGGGCTAGCTAGCTAAGCTAACCATCCTTTATGATCGTCGACCGATTAAATCATTGCTTTTTATGGTAACAAATGTTCCACGGATTGGAAACCTGAATCAAATCCTTTTCCAGGCCCAGAAGGATTCAAGGTAACTCGGGATGAAGCATCTCTTTGGTCTGACCCTCAAGTAAAGGGCGCTGCACCTGCCATTGCACGAAATACAGCACTCTCCATTCTTTACTATCATTCACCTTCAATCGGGCTCTTGAAATTGTTTTCTATACAAATAAATGTGATATACATGATATTATGAAACGTGCAACCTGATTCAACCCCTCCTACCAGGTGAAATTCATCGGGTTTGATTTCTATTAGGATTAGGACACTCACCAGTACCATCGACCGAGGCACTCAGGATGTCATTGTCAGGCCAGATGTGCTCCACACCGCTGTCCCGCATCTCGTCGTCCTCTTCGTCCTTGGTCAGCAGGCCGTGGCTCTCGGCGCGCGGCGATGCCTCCGGGTTGGTGAGGCTTGCCGGGCTACCCGTGCCGTTGATCAGGGGGTCCTCCTCGGACACGGGCAGCTTGTCCTCCTCCTCCGTCTCTGAGCCCGTCTCCACCACATTCTCGTAGTTGAGAGCTGCAAAGGAGAAGGAGAGGGTGGACAGAGAAAGGCCGGTCAGTGCTGGAAACTTATTTGGATTCCGGCGAGGGGGGGTGGGGGTGGGGGGTTTACAACCCAATTACAGCATCTGCGACTGGAATTTGTGGCTGAACCGCAGCGGTGGGCAGACAGCTGTCCAGGAGATGCGGGCCAAAATAGCAGCTAATTTTCAGTCCTGCTCGCATGCCTCAGATGCCGTTGAGCTGCACCTTTCAGAACGGCTCGGCTCTGAAACATACCACCCGGGCTTTGGATGCTCCACATAGCCCGTACGGTACCATAACCGGCTTAACTTGCTGTCATTTACATCATTTCATACAGCCTGCGAAAGTCCTTACTGTTACTGTACATTTAAACGAGTTTCGATCATAAGCAGAATGCAGACGGCTGCTTCCACCGCACACAGGTCCCTGACATATGCCTGGTTTTCTTAAAATAGACAGCCTGTAAATAAGGGCTGTGAACTCAATCAAAGGTGGCTCTCATGCAAATGTGTCACCGCCAGCGGCTGCTCCTCAGCAAATACACAGCTCGGGCTAAATCACTGCTGAAAACGGACGTTGGAGCGACGCAGATGGAGCGGCAGGCGAGCCAGAAGCACGCGGCATCTCACGGGGGGACACACCTCGCTGGTAGTGGAGGGCGGGGAACCTATGGCCCTGAGCTTTGTGCTTCCAAACTCTGCTAAAATGAACGCATTCATTCAAAGTTCATATTTTAGAACACCTATGCAGGACAGTTGACTTTGTGCCTAATTAAAGCGTCTTCCTGAGTAAGTAGGAGCGGCTGAAGCCTCTTGAACCGTCTCCGACACAATAGTGCTAACCAAACGAAGTCCACCCATGACATTTCTGAAAACATCATACATATGAAAAGATAAGCCTCCCCACGGCTCCGCCTAACACGTCTCCCCGCGACTGACCGGTCTGCACTTGCCTCCGGGCGAACAACTGCACAACAGGTGCAAATTAAAATGAAAACGGGGCTTTCAGACGGGGGAGCGAAGGAGGGAGGAGGAGGAGCAGGAGGGTGGGAGAGCGGTGACCTGCCTCGAATACCAATCGGCGGAGGAAACAAAACCTTTTCAAGAGGTGTGATCACAAGGGTTTAGGCAAGTTCAGACTCAGTAATGCTCCTTACGGATGACAAAAAAGGCAACCCTGGCTGGAGACGCTGGGAGTTCCTGGGTGGTCCGCACACACCAAAGGACGTCGTACCTGCTTGGATGTTACACCAACTTTTCTCCGGCCATTTTAATGCCCGTCTGCCTCTGCTGCATCCCCACAACTATTTCAAACTGTTCCCAACCATGTCCCGTCGGCTCTGTGTCCCCCCCCTCCCGGCTTCCAGAGGAAAGAGGGAGGGGGTTGCCGCTAGAACAAAAGGCCGGGAGGCTTGGGAAGCTATCAACCCATCCCTGTGAACCTGATCCCTGGATGCAGATTCAATGACGGCGGAGCAGGGGCCGGCTGAATGAAATTATCTAAGGCTGGACAGGTTTTAAAGGGCCCATTCTTCCCCAATAAAAGGAGCGAGGGAGCTTCTTTTTGTCTCCGCACACATCCAGCCAGGGCAGAGCGCACCGTTCCTGACTTCCCACATAGGGAATGAGGGGAACGCCGGCCCTTTGCCGCGATCCGCCTAACTTCCCGGCGACTTTCGGGAGTTTCGAGCGGCTTGCCGAGCGAACGGGGGCGGCGCTGAACTGTCTGAACGCAGTCGTCTCCGAACGTCAGCTGTCAAAACGCGCACCTCCAAGAAGGCAAGAATGACAGCGGGGCGCTCGTCAAGTCAAACGCGTAGTCTTAGCGCGGAGAAAGCCGCCCATTGTTGAGGTGCCACCGCTGACAGGAGCCGCTCCCTCCGCGAGCGCCGAGCATCTATTGGTATTGTGTCACGCAACAAAGTAATTCTAACCTACTAATATTTCGCAGGCAGCTTTTACGTCTCCCCCGAACATCGGTCTTAATCAGCCTTTTGTGTCTTTTTGGGAAAGAAGAAGACAAAAAGGAGATAATGTTTACTCCTCAAAATGCCTCTTCTGTCCCTTTCTTACCTTAAGTGTCATCCTTGACAAAGGCAAATTATGGATGACGCTCTTTTCTCCCTCTTTCGCTACCTGTTTCAGACCGCTTTCTTCTCGCCGACTTGAGCTTTGCAGATAATTAAAATGACACGTGTGTTTAGAGCGTCTGACATAACCTGGTATTACTCTGTCGTTTAGCGTAGAAAAGGAGCAGAGCCGTGGTTGATATTGCGTATCGATCAGGGTGGCTGGGAGTGAATTTGACTGGAGCAACAGGGGGAAAGGCGACAGCTCAGATGTGACAGAGCCACTGGGGGGAACTAATCTAACAAACCTCGGCTTCTAAAATAACTGTGTTTGTGAGGGGCTTGACAGCAAAAACACACGCTTTCAATGGCGGAGTTATAATCAACTCCCGCAAAACGATTGGATGCATTCAAAGAGAAAGTCTAAGCGGTGGCCAGTTTCTCGCTTTTCTAGCTGACGGTACGGCATCGTTTGGCAAAGTTTGGGATGCAACATCTAGAGTCATAGAAAAATCCACCCGCTGCTAGAACCACCTATAAGAGCAGGAACTCTAACGCAAAGACATCCCACCACAACATTTCAATCAGGTGGAGGTCTGGGCTTTGACTAGGCCATTGCACCACCCTGATCTTTGCCTTTTCAATCGTCCTGTTGGAGATTTGCTGATGCGCTGCTTGGGATCATTGTCCTTTTCATGACCCAGTTTGGACCAAGATTCATCCGTCAGACAGAAGGCAACATATTTTGCCCCAACAATCAGAGAAATATGCGATTGACTTGCAAAACAGGCCCAGACCATCAACCCTCCACCACCGTGCCAGACAGCAGGGGTGGGATGGTTTCCTCCAAACATGTCGCTGTGGGTTATGGGTAAAAAAATCCTCCCTGACCTCTTATGGTCCATTCGGATGCAAAAGAAAATGTCCTGATTGAACGCCAGTGAAGTCCAGGATGGAGCTCTTGGGGTTTTTCATCATCTTTTGGAGCATTACACGTTCTGGTATTAGGATGTTTTTGCTGGAATGTCTCCTCCGCCTGTCTGAAGTCTTCACCTTTGCACTAAGCTCTGCCAAAACTCACCGTTTCCATACACCCGGTCCCACATCTTGTTTAAATAGCCGCCCCTCGCTGCTACCTTCCCTAAACCTTATGGTAGCAGCAACGCTGGACATGTAACAGCAGTCAAACAGCAGTAAAACAGCTCTGCTACGAATTTCCGCCTAAAAAAAAAAAACACCCCGTCTTACCTGCAGGCTGCTGGGAAAAATCATTTCACCAAACTAACAGGTATAATCACATTTATTTAACAATCCCCAAGTAGCTAGAGCAGAGCCCACAGGAGGCAGCGTTAAAAGGCCTTTCCTGCTCGAGTGTCAGAGCCAGAGAGAGAAGCAGAGCTCTGTGGAGGTGATCGCTGCAGGGAGGATGACTAACACCCACGTCGGCGCTCTCGCGCTCACCCCGGCCGACTTTTCTCCCTCCTTTTTAAAGTCAAGTGTCGAGGCTTAGCTCCAGGTGACACGCTCGGCCTCCTACGCCGATAATGAGCCGGGACAGTCTCCCTATTGGACGATAACTGCTCGCGCTCGCTCCCTGTCTCATGAATGCGAGCCAAGCGGATCACCTGGATGGCTGCGAGGCAGAGACGGCGATGTGTGTGTGTGTGTGTGTATGTGTGTGTGTGTGTGTGTGTGGGAGGGCACGAAAGGTGGAAGCAGGGTCGCTGCCTCGTGGCTACGGCCGGCGGTAGCGGATTCTCACGATGACCTTTTGTCTGCTATTGTTCGCGTCTGCAACAGTTTAAGCACTTCCTCGGGTAAGTCTGACAGAAACCTCACACCAACCGAGGGCAGCTTTTCTCCATAGTTGTTTTTTTATTATTATTATTATTATTATTCTTTTAGACAACCTTTCCTGCCGTTTTCTTTCTTAAAACAACCACCAACAACAACAACGACGACGTCGTTCCTCCGTAACACAAACCTGCCCGGTGACGTGAGCCGGGCCCAGACAAAAGAAAGGCGGACATGTTTGGATATTTTGCGCTATCTTGTCTCGGTATAATGGCGTGATCGAGCACAAGGGGCAAATCGGGGCCAAGTCGGTGAAAGGACGGTGGCAGAGGGCAAACAAAAGCTCTGAAAGGAGACAGCGAGAGTGAGGGGGGGAGGGAAGGGGGGGGGGGGCGACATGAGGGAGACGATGAATGGTGAAAACTCAGTGAAGTGTAAACGCAACCTGGGTGTGTGTGTGTGTGTGTGTGTGTGTGTGCAGAGACGGGGGAGTGAAGTGAGTAAGTGTTTGTTTGACAGAGAGAAGTTTCTTGCATTTTCGCCGTTCAAGAGATGCGTTTAACCTTTATTACACCCACAAGAAGTGAACGATTTCACTTTCCTCCAGGATACCTCCGACACGCCGTGTCAAGAGTCCAAAAAGTTTTCCGCTCATGCGGTTTTCTGGGAGCGCACCTAACCTTTGGAGCTCCACGCATTTTTTTAAAGCCCGGTGCAGCACAAAATACGAAGGTTTATTAAGTCCTGAAGACTGAAGCACCACACTGAAATGTAGGAGCTGGTCATTTCTTACTTTAAAAAACACCGAGCGGTCAAAAAGAAGAACTTTGAACACCAAGTTTGGACTTTTCTATCCAACTAAGGAGTCTGTTGGATTCATAAATGTAATAGTTCAGTGAAATATTAGTTTCTCATACTTTCTATTATAATAAACAACAACTAGCTTTATTTTTCTATGGCTTTTTAAAATATTTTCCTCACTTATGAAGAGTTTTCTGTTTATTATTATCATTATTATTATATGTTTTTGTTTATTTACTGTTTTCTTGATTTATTTCCACGTATTTAACTGTTTTTGTTTATTTTTAAAATAGAATCTTTTTCTATTTTATTTTAATTTACCTAGTTTAATCTCCTCCCATTTTCTGTTAGGTGCATTATTATTTAATTTATTCCTATTTCATGTTGTATCATTTTTTTTACTCATTTTGCATGTTTAATTTTGTATTTTTCACATTATGGTGTTTTCATATTCTCATTTTATTTTCACATATATTTTACATTATTTCAAGCGAATCCAACCATAAAACCTCTGAAGTGACCAGAGATTTCCTTCCGTTGATGCACAATTTGTTAAATGTTTTTTTTTTTTTATCTTGTTGTTTTCTTATGCTCAGAAATTTCAAAATACTCTTAGCTTATAATATGTTATTGACATCTTTATGGTTGGAAACTTGCAGGTAACACGTGCTTTTGTTAGATTTGAGAGATGTGGATCACACGGGGACCTTTCGGGTTAAACGACCAAACAAAACGACCAGATTCCTCAGGATAAAGCATAAGAATTACATGTTTTAGATCAGGTTTTGGATCATTTAGGGAAACGGAGAGCCCTTCTGTCCAGTTTCTGCTGGGGTTTGTCCATAAGGAGACCTTCGCAGCAGCACTGACTCTAATTCAATTAATGTGCCATTTATTTGCAGAGGAGGCCCAGGCAACAGGCTGGGGAGGGGAGGGGAGGGGGGAAGCTCAGAGGTCCCACCTTTGCTGGGTCCTGCACGGATTCACCATCTGTGCCACCTCCCCACCTCCTCCTCCTCCCAGCTCACACATGTTCCTCCCTCCAACAAATGTTCCAAGTAGACCCTCCTCCCACCTCCCCTGTCACACAAGCCAAAGAAGAAGAATAAAAAAGACACACAAAAGCTTCCCCTGGCTGCCCTCAGGACTCCCAGGCCAGGAGAGGAGAGGAGAGTGGGAGGAAGGAAGGAAAACAGAGCAGGGAAGGCTTTGAGGAGGGAAGGCGCTTACAGAGCGTATATCTTTTATACCGACTCAGGTGAGCTTCCGGATGTTGCACACGTCAAACCAACGGGAAGCAAAGGGGGGTGAAAGAAACGGTTAAAATTAGAAAATTTAATTTATTTGATAATTTCCCAGAATAATTAGAGTTAATATGGGTTAATTAATATGCAAATCTCTCAGCAGATGTTCAGCAGCGAGGCTGAGGAAAATACAGCCCCCTTCTACTTTCTCCTGCCTGGTTTTGGCTGTCAGTTATTGGGCCGTAATTACTGTAACTAACCAAACACACACACACACACACACACATATCCAAAAGGGGGGGGGGGTGAAAAAATTAAAAAGAAACGTTTGCTGGATGAACCGCTTCCAGTTTTGGAGTCGTCGCCAGGCGAAGTGGGGGCTTCTTCTCGTGCACATAAAAGGGAGACCATCACTAATTTCCCCTCCTTTATAAAAAAAAAAAAAAAGCCCCCCTTTTTTTTCTGCCACGAATGAAGCCGAATGAGAGCAGCAAGTGCTCTAAAGTACACGAAATCTGCGGGACTTTGTTTCTGAATGTGCATGTAAACGGAGACTGTGGGGGGAAGAAGAGGCACCTGCAGGTTAATGGTGTAGAAACACGGCTAATAAAACAGATGTGTGCAATCGATTTCAAGTCAAGACACGTGTTTATGCATTAAAATATATGAAATGAGTATGAAAGCATTAAAAGGCGAGGTTTTCAAAGTAAAACATTGCATTGCTGCTTTTAGAGTCATAATTAGAGTCTTAAGTAACTGATCAGGGCGGCTGTGATCAGAGAAATTATCAGACTTTGGGTCTTTTCATCAATCCTGATATTAAGTATTTAACTATCAGCCTTTTTAGCAAGCAAAAAAAAAATGTTTGCACCCAAAATGTAACATTATCACCCTAAAAACAGCATTAGCATGCTCTGTCAGTTAAGGCTGCAGTGCATTCTGGTCTATTTCAGCCGATGCATGATGCATTTCTAGTGTTGTTCCATATTTAACGCTGGATTTACAATTACTGTGTTAAAATCAGTGTCACAGTTACCGTTAGCATGCTAATTTTACATACAGAAAGCTAAATATAACTGTACACATGTAAAAATAATAGTTAAAATGACAAGGCAGCCTTTAGGGCAGTAATATATTTATGAGTGTGCAAAAATCACAGTTAATATGTTAAAATTGAGTTTGAAATTATTATTTGAAAAACTGAGAGCTACGGTTAGCATGTTAAAATTACAGTTAAAAATGTTAAAATTGCTGCTAGCGCTATAAAATTACGATTAGCATGCTAACTTACGATAAATATTTTAAAACCACACTTGCTAAAATTGATGTTAGAGCTCTGAAATTACAATCTGTACGATAAAATCACTATTATGCTACAATTAATGTTGACTCCATAAAAGTCCTATAAAAATGCAATAACTTTCTATTAGCATGCTTAAACAACACTGTTAATGTTATAATTGAGGTTAACATATGAAGCACTTTTAGAACACTAAGAATTATGTTAAAATTACTGTCAAAAACGTTAAAATTGCATGTTCAAATTACTGCTAATATTTTAAATTTGCATTTGCTAAAATTGGTGTAAGACCTCTGAAATGACAATGTGCACTATGACTGTTGTCATGGTACAGTTAATGTTAAAACAATGTGTTAAAATGCAAACAAAAATTACTATTAGCATGTTTAAATAACAGTGAAAATGATAAAATTGCTGTTGGAGTTAGAATAAAGGCCTAAAGTTATGATTAAAAGGAATAATGTAGTTTATTCACTATCACTCCTTTGAAAATTCAAATTCAAAAACACAAATAAAAAATACTGTTTGGCCACTAAAATGAACATTAGCATGCTAAAATGACTGTTAGCATGTGTCTGGATTTGCATGTTAATAAAGATTATAACAGAAGCACCTGTAGGTTTACAGTGCAGCAAGCGCTAATATAATAGATCGACTTCACGTCAAAACACATAAGCAAGTGTTTTGAGTTGAGCCTCGAGTCAATGTTCGGGGGCAAATTTAACCCACTTTATGGTTGAACCATTGAATATTTTCTTCAAGACGTCTGATTTAGTTCATGAATTCCTCCCCTGAGAGGAGGAAAAAATATCCAAGCCTATCTACGAACGATCCGGCGTTCTCCTGTGGTCGGCTCTCTGCTATAATAAGGAACAGTGTGTGTTTGTGTGTTATCTAAATCGTTTCTCTTCATCTCCTCTTCCTCTGTCTCAGAGGGACACGGTGGCTCAATGCCACGGCGTCCACGCCCCGCACCGACGGCAGCAACATGATAACATGGCATGTGGAGGATTTTTATTAATAGGAGCACACACTCAGGTGGTGGAATCCGCTGACTTGCAGTCAGGTTTTGAGGTGGGGTATTATCAGCTCGGACTATTATAGCAACCCACTTTGTGTGTGTGTGAGTGCGGTGGCCGTGTGAGAGCACGATGTGGCCCTGTGAGCCCTCCGAGCCGCCGCGATAACACATCTGCTTGGGGTTCATCTGTTTATGAATCACTCCTATCTGCCATGGAGGTGCTACACCGATCCTGTGCGAGTGGGAGTGGACGTCTGTCTCTGTCTGTGATGTGTTGTACCTAACTGTGTGTTTCTGTGTGTTTACACGGGAGGAGAGTACACAGATAAAAAGGAAGGCGGCGTAGGGAAAGATCTGTGCTTTGATCACAGTTAAAGATGGGAACTAATAACAACAAAACTGCAATAACATCAGCATGTAGCTCTGATCTTTTTATAAAACGCAGGCAGCATGACGGTAAAGTGGTACATCAGCAAAGGTACAGAAAGGATGCTCTTTGCTTTACACTTTATACACTAATAACTCTATTCAACAAATAGTATCAGGCAGGTTTAGCTCTCTCTATATTTCAAACACGATTCAAAGACGTACCTCATCTTTAACTAGGCAAAACGAATTGCCTTGTATTTCTTTTGGATGTAACAGATCCTACTAAACAGCTTCTCTTTTCACCACCTGCATTTTATGTAAAATATTCGAGTTCATGCAAGATATTTTTTTCACTGTACTGTCTGAAGCTGTAGCTATACCCATCTGTTTGAAAAACATCTGAATACTTCATGAAAAATGAATAAATCCAAACTGCTGTACATGTTAAAATCAAATTCCCAGTTTAGAACTCTCCTGCTTAGGCAGATGAGGATATTTGCTGATATGCCGCTAAAATGTATGGGCCAATAATTAGGCCCTTTTCTCAACAGTCAGAGATTCACCGTGTAAAGTCGTGGGGCACAATACAACGAGTGTTAGCAAGCTAAAATTACTTGAAAGCAAACTAAATATACAAGTAAAGCACTACAATGACAGTTGATATGCTGAACATTATTATTAGAATAGCAAATAATATTGTTAGCATAGTGAAATTATCATAAAAAAAACAATAAGGTGCTAAATTAGATAGCAAAAAAATACGCTATAATTAGCCTACTGCTAGCATACTGAAATATTGCTGAAAAAAAGCTTAAAAAAACTACGTTTGAAACTTAAAAACGACTGTATCCATCGTAAATTTACTGTTAAGCTGCATAAATTACTGTTAGCACGGTAATATGTGTTAATGTGCTAAAATTATACTTTCAGTTAGCATGCTAATATAGCCTCAGGCATGTTAAATGCTACTGATAGCATGCTAACATTAGCTTTAATGTCCTGCCAAAGCTGAGGAAGCGGCACCTATTTAGATTGTTATAGAGTGCATCACTTTTACACTATTTCTAATGTTTATACAAATAACAGAAAGTCTGAAGTTTGGAATGTTAAACTAATTTATATACTTAAAGTTATAGTTCAAAATATTAGCGCTTACTGGTGCATACACACAAGCAGGACTAATTAAAAGTACCAGAGGCTGATAGTCAACAGTAACAATCTGATGCTGGTAAAAATGCTGCTCTCCTACACAGAGACCTTCAGAAAGAGACAAACTGGTGTTAAATCAGGTTAACCAGCTTAAAGTTGTCATTATTTCTCTAGTTACTGGACATTCAAAGCAGCCACAAAACAATCCTTGAAGTTGTAATACAGCTGAGGATAAGAGAACCAGAAACAAACTTTCAAACCAGGTGGTGAAACACCTTAGCTTGCACCGGTGAGAAGAATTCTTTTCCTTCCAGCAAAGAGAGGCAAAATCCAGCCATTTTTCATCTCTGACGGCCCCCATGTGCCTCGATTTAATAAAAAAAGGAATCTATAAAAATAAATTACTTGCACTAAGTATATGCAAATTCAAATGTAAGCAATCATTGCAAAATTAATTTTGCCAGAACTGATTAAAAGCTTTAATAAATCTATATACAGTATTCCCCCAATCTGATATTGTAAATTTATTACGCTGCCTGTAAGATTAATTAAAAAAGCGACGGTAACATATTGCACTGCCAGGCCAGATTACTGTACTTTTTTTTGCTAATAACGGCTAAGCAGAACCTGAGCTGTAATTACCGACTAACAGAAGCTTTTGATGCTGATTTATTTCACAGGGAAGGGAGAGAATAAGATGTAATGCATCTATTTGGGAAATAAGAAAGCTCACCAGTGTTTGCAGAAAAAGATCCAGCAAAATACACTTTGAACACCGTTTGCAGCTGATAAAAACACATTATAGAGGCTACAGGCAGCCATCTCAGGCTCTTTCACCTTTTTCTTTTTTTTATTTTCGTTGAGGCACAAACTGTTGAGTGGGACGCCAGATAGCTGAGAAAACAACCAGTTTGATCTGGCCAAGGTTGTTTTGCATTCTTGTCCGCAGTGACGGGGCCATGGCCACGTTTATCTCAGCAAAACAGCACCTGAGAGCTACAACAACCCCTTCCTCAAAACTCCTCAACAGCAGCTCCACAAAGTCTATGAGCGGTTCCGGACATTGCCGCTTTGCCACTATCGACGTCTTGGACTGAAGCGACGGCAAAAGCAGGCTGACGGAGTCGGACCTAACACTCTGTCGGTCACCAGCTGTTTAAAGGTCGATCTGTGCGTGGTAAGGAGGGGGAACAGACCCGGGACCTCAGATGGACTAAAGAGATCAGACGGGATGAACGGGAAGGGTGGGGGGTCCAGGTGAGGGGCCACAGGAGGGTGATGAGAAGAGCTGAATCCTTCTTCTGTGGTCTGAGCCAATCTGGGGGCCCAGGGCCTCATTCACATGCTAATGAGATTGTAAAATCACATCTGTTACCCCTGCAGACACACACACACAGCAGATCTTTGTCACCTGAATGGCATCCCCACCAGGTATCAAACAGGCACCAGGAAATGGGGAATTGTGAGCTTGCGTGTCTGTGTATAGCTCGTCACCAGCAGGGAACCAGCTAACCGGCCTCCCCAGTCCGCAAATCACACACACACACACACACAACGACACACAAAGACACACACTCAAGAGATGAAGAGGGAGAGCCCTCTGGAGAGGGGCAACTCTCCCTGACACTGTTACCAACTTCCCAATTAGCCACCAGCCAACCAGAGGAGGGGGTGTTTGGAGGTTCTAAGACAGAAAGGGCAAAGCTTATTGTCACAGCAACGCCCCGAGCGCTTAAAACCATCCCCTGTAAGCTCCTTTACTTCCCTCCTCTGTGAGGGGGAAATCTAAAAAAGTCTACCTTGGTTGCTTTTGCAGCCGGCAAAGTGCCAAGAATCCCCTTGAACTCGTCCCACACCTGCCACCGGCGAACCCCATGGCTGTTAATACTAAACAATCAGCAGTACCTGAGTGGGACAAACCACACGGTGGTATTTAAGTCACCAGTTATCATGCGTCAAACGATGTTATGCACTGCACTGCTGCAGATGTGTGTTCCCCCTTCAGGGTGTTCACAGTATTGGTGGAGACAGTAACTTTCACTTGACCTGTTGGCCTTTAGTCATAGGGCTGCAAATGTCCCTGGAAGACACATTTGTTCCAGCACGACCAATCTTCGCATGTTACTGTGTTGGGTTGTTTGGTTAACTATGAGTGAGAGTAGGAAAACGTGTTTTCTTTTCTTAAACTGGGACCTGAATGAGCTTGTGTACAACCTCTTATTTACAAAAAAGAAGTGCGAGTATCATGTCTGACCGAGCCAGCGGCAAGCTGCGCCAGGTGTAGCGCAGCGGCGATGCAGCCCACCTTAACCTCTCTCCCCATCTCTGTAAACGGCAGGAACAGGCAGCTCCGCAGCCGAGGGCCCCAGAGCCCATGACTTATACATGACGTGGGAGGGAGTAAACAGGAGCAGACCGAGGCATTTTGATCCTCTCTTCTTTTTCTTTTTTGTCCCTGTTCTGTTTTTCTTATATCTCACTTCTTTCACGTTATACCTTTCTTTCTTGTCTAGCCGCAGGTGGGTGAACGCTACACTTTTAATTACACGGAGGTAGTTGAGAGTAAGGGCAGGAGTGGGGGCGAGGGATGAGGATACCTGGGGCTTTTTTTTGCATCCTCTACACCCTAATAAGCATCCTAAGACCTTCACTTTAAAGTCCAACAGGGCACCCTCAGTGGTTCAAATGGAAGTTTAGCCTTTAACATCGTAATTGGCAACACTTGTGCTACTTAACGGTACCTTGTAACCCTATGCTTTCCATAATAACTACGCTTCACTGACACGCATTGACAGCAAATAGAAGCAAGATTGTTTGCGATGATCTCCGTTAATTTGGTCTTCATGAAAATGAGAGGTGGTCCCATCAAACACGTGGAAGAAGGTGCTCTGGTCCAATGATTTTTACTTTCCGCTCTGCATGATGGAAAACAAATCCCGACAGCAACGTTTTCAGGGTGAAACGTAGCGGCAAGCTACGACAGGGAAGCCGGTTGGAGATTATGGAAAGACGGGTGGAGCTAAATTACATAGCAGTGCTGGAAGAAAACACCTCTTCACCTTACAGCAGGACAAGGACCCTAAAAATATACCCAGACGTCAAGTGGAAGGGTTCAGATCAAAGCATATTCATGCCTCAGAGTGGCCTAGTCAAAGTCCATAACTAAATCCAGTCGAGAAACTGCGGCTAAGCTTGACAACTGAGCAATTTCTCAACCATTTTGGTCTTAAGGACAAAACACGTGGCGATGTTGTTGCTACAAAGCGGTGACTCTGGTTGCCGGTCGGCACACTTTTAGCTTTCTTCCTTAGAAAAGCTGTTTTTTAAACACTATTTTGAGCTGATATAACATAAAATCTAACTGAAACATTAAGGTTTGTGGTTGTAATGTGACAAAAGCACCAAAGGTCAACAAGTATAAAAGCCCCGTCTACATAAATATCCAGAATATAATATATGTAGCTGCTCAGTGTGAGTGTAATGGCTGTAAAAGCCAGAACACACACCCAGGTCCACACATCCTGCCACATACTGTAAGTAAAAAGGAAATTTTGATCTAAGGCTTTCCCCCTGCCTACCCTTGGGTTCTGCCGCCCCGTGTTTCTGTCAATCCTCTCCCCTTCCCTTTTTTGATCAGTGGCTTGAAAGAGTGGAGCACGTGAGAGTGCTCAGGTACCTGGGGTATGCAGAGGTGCTAATTAGCTCAGCAGGATAATTGATGTGTAGATTACACCGCTGAACAAATGCTCTGACTTGTTTGTTCTTCGCACTTCTTCGAGGAAGGAGGGAGAGGAGGAAAAAAAAAAAAAACTCCCACCGCCCGTTTACCTCGGCCCTAATGAACAATTTACCTGGCTTGTAAAGGAGGTGGTTAAGCCTGCCAAGGCAGAGGGAAAACAAAGCGGGGGTTGCACTGGAGTTCACTTCCCACAGGTGGAACCGCGGCTCGTACACCCTGGCGTTAGCGCGGCTGGTTGTGAAAATTGAGCATGTGTATATATCCACTCTGCCAAACCCTTAAGGAGAGGATGCAGAGCAATTCCAAAAGGGAAACAATTTTCAAAATGAAAGAGCATGCCATTAAGAGCGCCGGTAGGCTTTCATTGTTCTGACCCCCCCTTTCCTATAATGCTATTTCCTCCATCTTTTGTCTTTGGGATGCTATTATTAGCCGAGTACGCACGCGAATAACCTCCCCCCTCCCACAGGCGTCCGTTCAATAGGGTTTGAATTTGCTCATTAACGGCTAAGAATCCACAAACACGTTCGCCGGAGCTTTTGCTACTGCTAATAAACTAATCATGCCCTCTCGTCTAATTGGGAAATAGAATGAGAGCTTCGCCTGAGGATTTTTTTTTTTTTTTTTTTTTTTTTTTGAGGCGCCGGGTTTCCATTGCGCTGGCAGAGAAGTGGAGCCCATTAGCAGGACAGATGTAGAGGCAAAAGGTGAACGGCTGAGATGTCGGCGCCTCGCCACACGGCTGGACCGCCCGTAATCTGTCACCCGCGCTAGTTTACAAGTTAAACACATTATTGTGTTTATTGAGTCTCATTTCTAGGATGCATAGCCGCTGCCTGCTTCTTGGCTCTTTCTTTTTTTTTCCTTTTCTTCTTCCTTCTCTCTCCCTCGTGGAGCGCTTACAAACCTGCCAGGGCACTGTCACTGCATGAAAGCCATTAGCATTTTTCTTGCAGTCCTGATTAGTCAGGCTGGCAGGGCAGAGACAGAGCATGAAAACAGAGAGATAGGCCAGCGAAAGCCAAGGCACATTTCACAGGGTTGTTTCCTCAAACAATGCCTCGTAGAAAGGCGGATGCCCGCTGAACCTTTGACGTTTTTCACGTCACAGCCACGAGCTCGAATGCATTTCATTTGAATTTTGCAACCAAAATCAGTGGACGATTGTACCAAAAAGATGAAATCATAGCTAATGTTGGCCGTGTCCGGAGAACCACATCGTCTGTCCCCGAAATGTTTCACCCAGTTCCTCCTGCCATGTCTGGCAAGCTTCAAATCAAACGTCTCGGATTTATTCCCATCACTAAAGGCCATCAGCAGATTCCCCCACCTGAGCTGCGGATCTTTGCATCTCCTCCACAGCTACTGAGTTTCTGCGCAATGCCAGATGGCCGTGAAATTAAATCACACACAAGTGGAGTTTTTATTTATGGATGTCAGAGGAAAAGGGGGGTTAAATACATATAATTCATTTATATTTTTCCTTGATTTCAGCAGCTAAATAAGACTATTTGCCAATGGAATGAGAATTTCTACCCTTAAAATAAGATAATTAGACATCCTGCACTTAAAATAAGATGATGGAGATGAATAGTTCTCGTTTTAAGTGCAAAAATCTTGTTCCATTGGCAAATAGTCTGATTTACCAGCTCAAATCAATGAAAAATAAACTAATTTCAAGAGGATTTTACCTACTTTGAGTTCCCTTTTTGCAGTGTGTAGGGGAAACGGCAAACATCTGCAGGAAGGTCTGAGACTGAAGTTTTAGGTCGAGAACACACCATTTTTCTAGTGAAGAAATGGCAGCATCACAGTGTGGGAATGCTTTTATTCAATGGGGACAGTCAGGATAAACGGGGTTCAATGATCAATTTGGACAGCTGAAGGCAACAGGCTGCATTAAATTGGATTCTGACGCATCAGCACTAAAGAGGCTATAACGTTTACATCTTTAATTTGGAAAACAGTTTGAAAGCTATGCACTTTATATTAGTCTAACAACACTATATGTTTTTTTTACTCAATAAAATACATTAAAGTTTGTGATTTTAAGGTGTCAAAATGAGATAAATTTAAGGCCCCGTCCGTCAATCAGAAGCTATGCGCCTTTGGATCATCACGGCACCAAATAAAGACTTCCTGCTGGTGCGACTTTCACAGTCCCCGGACGTCGTGTCGTTTGTATTTTTCTTGTAAAGCCTAAAGAAAGGACAGCCGTTGAGAAATGCTCTTAATACAACACAGATAAGGAGGAGAAGAGATGAGTTTTCTGCTTCGGATCAAGCACCGGGGACAGATTGACGTGTCATCAAAAAACCTGCGGCGGCATGTTTGGGAGTCTTGCTGACTAACTGGCAGTTTCCGTCGCCAACCTGATAGCTCTGCTCCAACATCCCTCATCCCAGAACGGTGAGCCAGCCAGCCAGGCAGGCAGGCAGGCAGGCAGTCGGTCCGCCAGCCCGCTAAGCAGGCAGGCACTTTCTTTCCTTTTTTTTTTTTTTTTGTTTTTCCTCCCTGCCTTTTTCCTGTCGCCATCTCGGTATTTAATCTAACACCGGCAGGCGGCAAGAAGGGTTTACTTTTCCCCCCTCAAAGACAGCTCCGCGAGTCAGAGAAGGCGAAAGTGGGAGGAAGAGAGCCGAGCGTTCAGGCGGGGAGGGACAGGGGAGTCGAGGCAAAGGCACAGGAAACCTGGGCCAAGCGTCACTTTTAACAAAAGCCTTTCATCTTTCTCTCCGCTTTTCCCCCCCAAGACAGTGCGCTTCCAGCAGTCGGATTCTTTTAAGCACATACCTGATAAGGAAACTTTTTTTCCCCTCCCTTCTCTTTTGAGAGTGCATGAAGGGAAAGTACCCCCCTCCCACCCCCTCCCACACACATATGCACCCACCCTGGTGCGGCTAAAACCCTCTGATCGCTTTGAACGCCTGATACTGTCCCTTTTATCCCCGGCAAAAGGGTTTCCTATGGCTATTAACGTATTCAAAACAGGTAATTACGGCTGGCAAACAGAGACGCCGCGGATCAGAGCGAGGCACTTAGGCCCCACTCCACCTTTTGCAATCAGACCGTAGCTGGGGCAGAGGTGGTGAAGGATCCATTTGCGGATAACTGCACCTAATCCATTTTAGTCAGGGGCTGCCGTGGCAGAGCCGGAGACGGACCCATGGGATGGGTCTGATGGAGAGGTCATAAATCACGAGGAAGAAGTTGGAAAAAGTCGAGCTCCCACAGACTGAGAGGTGGCAGAAGACGGGGTGAAACGCCCCCCCAACCCGTTGGGAGGAAAACAACCAAGCCTATCATCACCTTAGTTAAAATATCAGCGGCTCAGACCGGCATGGGCGGCACCGGCGAACAATGCCCTGGTCCTTGTGGTTGGAGGAAAGAGGGACTCATGCAGAACCTCGGGTGGGTGGATGTTATTGCAGGACAATTCCCTCAAGTGCAGTTAACATAGCGTGAGCCAGTCGGTGGGCATTTTTATCCAAAGACCTCTTCCCTGCATACATTTCTAGCTTGGCTGAACTCTGCGGGAGTTGGACAGGCCGTTGGGGAGTGGAGGGGGAGGGGGATTTGAACCTCTAACCAGCGCTTCAGAGCAACTATTAACGCCGAGGTGAAGGGAAAAAGTCGACTAGGTGCGAGAGGAAGGGGACGGCGAGAGCAGAAGAGCCGATCTCAGGACCTCCTCGTCGGCGCAGGACGTAAATGGCGCCCCAGGGGAGCACTAACTCTCCCCTTCCTCGCCTCTCCTCTTTTCCCGCCGCACTGTTTGTTGTTTCAGGTAATGAAAACAGAGTGGCTGACAGAGACGTTTTCATGTTGTTTTCCTGACCCTGGACGACTCGCCCGAGCCTCCTGCGAGCCAACGCTCGTTTGGGCCAGAGGTGAAGCTTGACAAGATCCTTAAACACCCTCCTCCTCCTCCTCCTCCTGCAGTCCTCATCCTCCCTTTGCTCAGATTTCGAAGCAAAGCTATTGCATAAGAAACTCTCTGTATCTATGGTAATGGACGGCTAATTGATCCCGCGGGGATCCGTCGGCATGGGGAGAACTTATTTACTCTTGCGACAGACATTTCTTTTCCTCCCTCCTCTAGCGCGTCTCCAGCTCTCAGACCCTCTTATCTGTTCGGGGCACAGCGGGCTCCAAAGGGAGGGCCGGCGTCTACGCACTCGCCCATTTGGGAGACACGTGCTCACGGTGTGACAGTCCACGGCCCGTCACGCCGCAGAGACTCACCGATCAGACTTCAACACCTTTACGCCTCTCTCTCCAACCCCCTGAGCTGCTTCGCCCGCCTCGACGCCGGTGCCACAAATTGGCCTCCAACAGGAACCCTGGATGCCAAAGAGCCATTAAACAAGACAAGGGCTTGAAGTCAGCCCAGCAGTTAATGTGTCACAATCCTCCTGAGTCCGTGCGACACACGGCCATCAGCTCCCTTCATTAGGAAGAAACACGTTTCCTCTCTCTGTCAATATCTGTTTCAAACACCTTGATGGTTCTGGACAGATCCTCCAGAAGCTCAGTACCTGGGGCTAGTTTTGGATACATAAGGACGATGAAAGGGCGGCGACTTCGCGTCCCGTAGACACGCCCTACCTGAGTCAGCTCAAGTTGAGCACGACCGGCTGACTTCCCCCCCCCCTGCGGGGAATTCAATCCCGTCCCAGATAACAGCTAATCATTTGTCACCCGGAGAAGCAATTCCCTCCAATCACCCCGGGAGGAGAGCGCCACTTTATCCCGAGCCGCTGTCAGAGCGGCCCGAGAAATTACACTCCGCCGAGATTCCCGTTTGGAGCGGCAGAACAACAGCTGACGGAGACGAGGAAGAGGCGGGGGGGGGGGGGGGGGTTAGGGGTGGGGGGGGATGTGTTCCCATCGCGTGTTTCCTGAGAGGTCTGGAAAAGTGAGGAGCTGAAGGCTTGTCCAGGTCTGGATCAGTACGGTAGGAGGGAATACTCCATCCATCCAACCAGCCATTGGCTTTCACGGCTTAGAACCGACAACTCTAAGAAAACATAAAGTTTCTAGCTTTTCCTTTCCGATCTTTAAAGACAGGGTCAAAGGGCGGAGACCATTGGGACATTTTGGACGTGGAAAATAAAAAGGAAGACGCAGACGAACCTCACCGCCCGCTACACCTGCCCGCGTTTCCCGCACCCCGCTCCCCAAACGAGCCCGAACACCTGGGTCTTAAACACTCAGATGGCCGGGATCGCTTCTTATTTATTTATTTATTTATTTGTTCTATCCCAGCACATGTGGCCCAGAAACATAAGTACACATAATCACACAGAAGCTTTGGGAAAACACATGCTGGAAATACACCCATGCACACGGGCAGGCTGTCCGTGCAGCTGTTTCCTTTTTGGGATTCCTGAAGTTGCTACTCGGTGACTCTCATGCCTCTCTCCCGGCTAGCCAAGCATTCGGAGGAAGGACCGGACCCTGAAGATTTAAATTCTCCGGGAGCTCGAACGCGTAATTAAACTCGCAACCATGACCTCCCAAAGGCTGAGGATGGAGGATCTCTGCACCTCCTTGCGACAGGAAGCAGTTGTCAGGGCTTCACTTTCCCCCCCCCCCAGACAGACATAAACACTCGCTCGTCCTTTCAGGATGAACTTCAGCTTTGTTCCCCTTCTCTGTCTTGAGCAAGAGGAAACCTTTCTCCTGTAATCTTTGAACTTTATGTTCCTTTCTAGCGAAACCAAAAAGAAAAAAAAAAAGAAAAAACACGCTGGGGGTTAGAAGTGCAACACGTTTGCCAGAAACTCAAGCCGCAGCGCTACCTTTTTCTTTTTTTTCTAGAGCTTGTCGGGGCGTTTCTTCAGGTTTTTATGTGCAGGGTTAGTTAGCTGACTGGTTCTGGGACAGCTGCCCACATAGCATTGGTCATGCTTAATTACATTATGCACAGTGTGGGGATATTCATAGTATACATGAGCACCAAATTAAAAGGCAAAAAAAAAAAACAGACAATATTGCCAGTGTGGAGAAGGACCTCTGACACCGAGCGAATTTGGCGATTCATTTAGAAAAAGACACCGTCCTATTTGATTAGCGATGCTAAATTAACGTCAATTTATGAACCTGAGAGGGGCCGGGCGGCGGCGCGGCTGCAGCAGCGGTGCAGCGGCGGCGGCTAGGAGCTACCGGCTTGTTGATGGCATAATGCAAAGTCTGCGCGTTGCAGATAAGAGCGCTCATGCAGCAGGGCCCAAGGCCCAAAGCTGTTTGTGTTGCAGGAGAACGAGGAGTGGGAGAAGGAGGTGGGCGCTAGCGTGCAAGACAAACGAGGAAGGTGCTCGACGGTGTGCAGCGACTTATCTCGCATTGTGTGGAGCAGGGGATGAAGAAGGCAGTCAATAGCAGAGGGAGACAATGAAGAGTTGTGAGGGTCTGGAGGCTTTGCAGGTAAATACGTCAGGTTTCGCCAGTCCGACGGAAAAATGCAACTAAATTTACGGGATTTTATTTGACAGATCAGCACAAGCTAAGCATAAATGTCTTTCTAAATTTTTTTTTTGCAAATCTGAAAAGTGCGGCTTGCATTTGTATTCAGGCCCCCTTTACTCTGATGGGATAAATACCATCCAGTGCATCAAATTGACAATAAAATCAATTTGTTCCTCCTTTTTTCATTTGTATTCATGCCCCCCTGACCTCCAGCTGCCAGAAATGCATCCTTAAGAATCAGGTCCAGGTTTTGACTAGGCCATTTGACCTTTCAGGTCCCAGGAGGAGGCAGACATTAAGGTCATTAGGAGCTGATTGAGCCATTTGACTCAGGAGTGATGGAGCAGGGATGCATCTAAAAGAGCAGCAGAGTTAGAGACCCCTGATCCTGATGGCGTCTCTAAACATACGTTTAGGGTTATTACCCTTATTGCTACCTATTCAACATCTCTAAGTTAAAAAAAAAGATGTAATATTTGTCTTTCACATAAAAATGTGATCAGTTCAGGGGGCGTTAATAGTTTGCATTTTAGGGTGGAAAAAGCAAACAGTTCAGTAAAGAGTAAAGTAAGAACCGATCTTTTGTCAGGTGGAAGTAAACAGCAGAAGCACACTTCAGCTCGGGCGTAACGAGTCTTAAACTGCTTTTTCTGGCGAGCTAATCTGAACGGCCTCGCGAGAGATTAAAACAGGTGCGAGGTACGTGAGGACGGGAGGTGGCTCGTACTTCCTGACACCTTGGCGACATTTAAAATGCGGGCAAACATCGTCGCATTTCTGCACCTCCAGCCTCAGGTTCAGCAGCGCCGCCGCTCCGCTCTGCTCTTTGCAAGTCAGCCTGGATAAGAGCGTCAGCTAAATGGCAAAAATGTAAATGGAAAATGACAGGCCCTGGAGATTCCCCCTCGCTCCTGGACGTGTGTGTCTGTGTGTGTGAGTTGGCTCAGGTTTGTCCTTGATAAAAGACGGATGGGGAGGGGTGGGGTGGGGGGGTGGGGGGGTAATATATTTGTGCAGAAGAGGAGAAAAATTGAATAGAGGGATTTGGCGTCACAAAAGTGTGTCTGACAGGTTGAAGGGCTGGAACCGCCAGCGATCGGACACCTTGGTGGCTTTTCCTGAAGCTGCGGCTCCTGAGCGGATATGACACTGGGAGCAGAAATCCCCCCCCCCCTCCCTCCCCCCGCCCGCCTCTACCTGACAAACCCTGCTTTAAAAAGGTTCATACCGAAGCAAATGAGCCTTTACGGCTAAACGCACAGCTTCGATCCTCTCCTTTTCTTTATTGCTGACACCTGAATTTCCCGCTGGGATAACCAGACCCTGAATGCAGCACAGGCCCTGATGTTTTAACGCACACACACCGGCTGAGCTGTCCCCGACGAACCTTTAAACGACCTCGGATCGACGCAGGAAAACGAAAGCGAGGCGCACAACGAGGCGAGAGGTTCTCCAGACTCCCCACGCTGCTCGGTGGCCAAACAGAGCCGAGCGCGTTTGTCAGAGAAGTAGCATAAAATCGATAGAAGGCAGGACCCCACCACCAACAACAACCTGGCCGAGGGCTCGCCGCGCTGCTCTCCTTCCTACGCTCGCCCCGGCACGGAGGAGCAAGGAGGAGGAAGCTGGAGGAGCAGCTGGGGCCGCTCCCGCTGCGGTGCCCGGAGGCCGCCTGCCTGGACGCGGAGGAACGGCGGCCATCTTTGAGACGGCTAGTGAAGAGCTGTAGAAGTACGGAAGGCATAAAAGTTTGATTTTGTCCCATTTTACAAGAAGTTTTACTGCCTGGGAGGCAGAGAGGGTTCACAGCATCGGTTTCAGGATTGCATTTCTTCTTCTTTTTTTTTAAAGATTCGGTTGTTTTTGCAAAAAGCAATTTGGACAATCGTTCAAATTTGCATTATTTTTTTCTCCTGTTTTCCAGCAAAAAAAGGTTGAACGACACGTTAGAGCCAAACTACAGTTTTTGCAGCATTTTGAAGAGGTCGTCTGTACGTTCAGCGTGAAAAATGAGTTATTACTGTCTCATTAGTTTGCACAAAGGTTTAAATCCCATTACTGATCTCCTTTTTCTCCTCGGGAGGCTCCAAGCTAAAGCTTTTTGCACGTTTTTTCAGATTAGTAGCAACCCAGTGTCCCACACTGCCACCTGGTGATGAAACCGCTCATCTCAGGCTGTCAGAGCCACTCCCATCGATGTAGAAAATCCTCTTTGTTTCTCGTTTTTGAAAAGTGCTCCACCTTTCCCCCTCCTTCACACGCTTGCTTAGCCCGACATCATTCTCCAGGGCTCCTCTGGATCCCGGCATCAGCTGAAATCAAACGCCGTTTCCACTCTGACACCTTATTCTGGCAACGTGCGGATATAAAACGATATAAAACGACGACGGCTCGTCCTAAAACGCCGCCGTGCTTCAACGGAAATGTCCTGTCACCGCTGAAAGGTGGAATTAGGCCCATCTGTGTGGAGCAATGGTAAATATGCACATGGGTTGGGGAAAATGTTGGTATTTGAAGCATTTTAGAAATGTTGACCCCAAAGGAAACCCAACATTTGGCTTTTTTTGAAGGAAAGAACGAGGAGGAACAATGTTTGGTGCAAGTATTTGTCTGACAAAGAGCAGCCAGACCTTGTAGCAACCAGGAAGCGGTACGTTTTTGGATTAAAGCTGGGGACGAAGCAGTCAGAAGCTTCTTTAGGCCTGAGCCCTGAAGGAGGGGGACAAGGTTACTGAAACGGAGGCATTTCTTCACTTTTTTTGTCAAATCAACTTTACACTGCGAGTTACTTGGGTTATGACCGTGATACTTCTATTTAAATATCTTCAACTTTACACTAAAATCTTAAATCTAGCACAATCACAACTTTTTCTTGTAAAATACAGCCAGATAATCTTAAAAATAAGCGCATTTAGAGGGAAATGGGACGATGTACAGCTTTTTCAAACACACTCCAGATCTGGCTTGATTCAGCAAGAACCCCCAAAAACTCTCCTACAGACCCAATAAGCAGGAAGTTCAGCGTCTGGGACCACAGTTTGCATCTGGTAGAGGTGGCATATCAACAGGCTGCTCTTCAGGCTTCTTTGAAGCTCCGCTTTTACACCAGCGGGCGCGACCGACCGCTCATGGCTGCTTCAGGCTTTAATTATGCCGATGTTTAACTTTTTACATTTTTTTGTCTTTCCCTGCCCCTTATTTTTCCAGGACAAAAGTGTGGAAGCCATATATTTTTATTTATTTTTTTTGTCAGATTTTAAGAACGCCCTGCATTTGTAAGATTGTTGGTGATTAATTAAGAAAAAAAAACAACAACATTTCTGTGAAATCGTGGCTCATTAGACCATCTTCACCCCCCACCAGCAGCCACTGAAGAGAGGAAACAAGTCGAGCATAGACCCTCTAATTGCAATCCACTCTTACCTGCCTCCCCCTCCACGAGGAGGGGGTGGGGGGGCAAGGACAGGCGTGTGCTTTTTGTGCTTGAAATAAACATGACCCTCATGGTTTCTCCCAAGGCGAGAGTTAAGAAAAGAGAAGAGATGCCTGAGTGAGAGCAAAAAAAAAGGGAAGGGCTCTTGACGACGGCGACGATACCTTTGCTCTGGCACAAAGAGACGAGGGGGTGGTGGGGGTGGGGGGGGGGGGTGTTATCGTGAGGAGGTCGGCTGGAGAAGTGCCTTTCACGGCCACTCGGGCCTGCACTCTGCCGCTCAGACTAAAAATAGTCGGCGCGTTAACCTCCTGACTCGCGGCAAAAGGAGGAATTAAGAAAATAAAAGCCTCTTCTGCGCGCCCCTAAACATAAACGTCAACAGGTAAAAGTTCGGCCTCCTTCCCGCCGGTTTCCTCGACGTGTCAACTGTATGAAAGAGGAGCGGGTGGGGGGCTGGGGGCAGGGGGGGGTCTGCGAGGAGAAATGGGTCTGCTTTGTAAAAATCTTCCAATAAGGGATTATGACACAGATCATAAATATACTCAACCTTATAAATATTTGAGCTTGGCTACTCCCCTTGCTTAATGTGCTGTACAGGCCCTAATTAAGCCTGTATCTGATAGATGCCACTGCATAATGATGTGCGGGTGTCTGGGGGTGGGGGTTGGGGCGGCGGCGACGGCGGCGGGGGACAAAAGTATCATCCGAAGCACTCGCTCTGTAATAATGATAGCAATGTTAATGACGGCGCTGCTACTTCAATTAAAAGTACTCAGCTACGACGGCGGCTGTCGGCGCGCTGACCCCCGACGCAGCCCGTGAGAGTGGAGAGGTAAGCCGTCTCTCTCCCCGCCTGCGAAAATCCGCCCTTTTATCAGGCCGGCGTGGGCCGGTGCCGGAGCTAATTCTGCCGCACCGAGTGAGAGCATCAGCGTCCTGCAAGAGGAGCCGGATAAAGGGGCCATTTCAGCCCGATTCTGAGGCTATTGTACCTGCTGAAAAGCTCATTTCTGTTGTAGTTAAAGCAAAAGTCGGTGTTCCCCAAAGCAACGAGCGTTTTAAATCAATTTTTTTTTTACGCCGGATCATTGATTTTCGCTCAAAACAAGAAAAAGGAACGGGATTTTTGTGTTTCGCGTCAGATTTTATAAGACGCTGACGTTTGAAATATTAGGTTTAGGCTGACGAAGTGAAGGAAAGGTCTCTGTCTTAAAGGACGGTCGGAAATAAACCGTCTCTGCTTTAGCCCGGGACATTTCTGGAGCTGAGATTGTCGATAAACAGGAGCAGTTTGCAGTGGAGAGTCAAGTTCAAGGTACAAACCAACGCGGATCGCCAAAGATCCCACCTCCTAGTTTAACAAGCTGGCTTTTAGAGCTCAGGAGCTCGTTAAAATGCAAAAAACAGCCTCGTTAGATCACCGTCTCATTTTACTCGACTTCACCTGCTACAACATTGCCTTCTACTTATTCTCTTTCTAAATTCCAAGCAAGGAGTTGGATCAAGAGTTAATTTAGCCTGATTATAAACATTTTAACACACCGTATTATTAAATTCAACTATTAAAACAATTCTTGATGCGAATCATCCCACAAATTTTCTAATATCTTTTTATTTTAGCTAAAAAATGGCCACAGTTCCCTGATTAAGTTGATTCATTTCTATTTATTTTGATCACTGACCTCTAAAAGCCCAAATGGACTCAGGTTAGATGTATGAATCGTCACATTAAGTTTTTGAAGTTTTTTGAACAATGACACCTTAGATCTCGGGTTCAGGTTAAAAAATAGTAAAAAAAAAAAAGTCTCTGTCTTGCCTCTACACGGTTTTAAAGGAAACGGTTGCAAACACTTTCCTGAAAATCTGCAGCTTTCTAAAGAAAAGTAAACCTTCTTTTAATGAAGTCAACGAGCCAAAAATTGTGTATAATTGGTCTTGAGAATCGTTCATAAACTTAAAAAGGGAGAGTGGCGAGCCAAATGTAAGGCTAAGCCTCATGCAGTTCACCTAAGATCCCAACTTCTTGTTTAATTAGCCACGTTTGGAGCAGTTGTTGCTCATTAAGACGCCAAACTAAACCGCTTCAAGTTGTGTTTTTGCAGATTTACAAATCTGGATCGAATATACCAAATATATGTCCCTTAAAAATATTATATTAAACTCCAGAGAAAGCCGCCTTTTTACGCCGCTGTCTCCTCTAAAAGACCCGCCATCTCTGCTCCCTTCCTAAATTTCCTGCCAAACTTTGGCTTTTTTTTTTTCTTCTTCTTCTTTCTGCTGACCGGGTGCAGGACTGAGCCGTGATTCACTCATCCAGGTCGACACCGGGAGGAAACGTCTCACTCCCGAACCAGTAAATTATTCTAATAAAAGAGCAATAAAAGGTTACGAGACAATATACGTTGCCGTTTTTAAGCATTCGCTGCACGTGGTGAAAGCTGGAAATAAAGAGAGGAAACCACGGCTTGCTTTCAGGTCTTGAGACAATTTGGAAGGAGAAAAAATAGACGCAGAAACGCAATTCCCCAAAGAGGAGTCCGGCCGGGTGACCGGGCCGATTCTTCTGAGCTTCCCCCGATTTAGGCTCCCAACCCGTAACCCGAGACTGACTCGTCGCCTGGAGTTCGAAAAAAAAAAAAAAACGCCTCATTGTCTCGGCTCTGCGATGGGCCGAAGCGAGCGCCGCTCCGCCGTTAGCTTCACTTGATCGATGCAGATTAATTATGTAACGGCGCTTTTGGCGGCACGCCACATGCTGCAGAAAAAAGAAAGAAAAAACGAGCCTCTGACTCGCTCAGGTACCGAGGACCTTATTCGATTACTGCGCCGCGTTTTAACCTCGCCCCCTCTCTCTCTCCGCCCTGACAAGCTCTCATTACTGAGCAAACACGCCTGCCAAGTAGCCATGAAGCACAGCCTAATAAGCACATTATTGTATTTACCTTAGATAAGGTGAGACGTGGGGGGCGATAAGAGGCCCATAGCGGCCTGTTTGTATAGCGGATGATACAAGCAGAGCCTCTCTGCAGACAATCAAAGAGCTTTGGTGGTCGGCGCACCAGAGCAGGAAGTGACCAACGCCTCGGACTGACCGCCTATTGAGCGAGGTTCATGCCCAGGTTGTAAATCTGAGCCGACGGGCACCTGGGCGCAAACAGAAAGCGTCAGCCTATGTTTTCTTTGTTTTTTTTTGAGAGTTCTTTCCAGCGCCAGATGTGCGACACCCATCATCCTCCTCCTCCTCCTCCTACTCCTCCGCCGCTGCATGTGACCCGAGACGGGCCGGCGGCGCATTTCCGGGTAATTTCTCGCTCGCATCCCACACCGTCAATCGCGGCGCCGTTGTGAGGTGAGGGAAAGTGACAGCGCCGACTCTCCGGGGCAGAAGCTTCCCAGTCGAGTGGATCGGCGGACTGAAAATCGCTTATGAATAGTCATTAGGCCTTCATTACAAAACCCCTCGCTACCCACTTCTTCCTGTGCAACCAAATGCTTCTTGTCATCCACACAAGGTGTATCATTTAATTGCCAATTGATTTTTTTTCTTCTTCTTCTTCTTCTTCTTCTTCTTCCTCCACCCCACCCCCTGCCTCTCCATATGACAACATGTCACGGAGCAAAACTGCAGCCTCGACCAGCCCTGGGCGGCCGCATATTCTTGGCATCCCTGAATATTCTTCAAAAAAAAAATAGAGAGCTTATGCGCCTCGCACAATAATTAAAGACAGAAAGAGGAGAGCGAGGAAGAGAGGGAGGAAATATTCTTTGTGTGACGGCTGGCAATTGTTTCTTTGTGACCCATTTTCTGATTCGGAGGCCTCAAAGCTGGGGAAAGCTTCTGCTTCTGGGTAAACATTTATGGTGGGTGTCTATTCTGCCCTCCGACAGAGGCATTCGCTGTGTCTGGTGGAGCTATTCACGTTACAGCCGCAAACTTTGATGCATTTTAGTGGGATTTTATGATATACACCAGGGGTGGGTAACCTGTGGTTCTTTAGGCCCTCCAGTGGCTCCCCATAACTTTGGCCGGAGGCGTTTAGACAGCTGAGCGAGGTTTTTACATATCATGATGATGAAAAGAAACATTTTGTAGGATTTTCTGTTTTTAAGGCTATATGTGAAAGTTATTTGCCCAACAGGTTGGCGGAAACAGTTCAGAAAACCCCTTTTTTGTTTTTCTCTTCGGTTTCTGCAAAACTAAAAGTCATGTTTTATTTAACTAAATGTATATATTGTCTTCTAATAAGCTTCTTCTTTGTTTTAAAGCCTAAAACGACAGAAAACTGTGCTTTTGTCGTTTTTCCAGCTCGTGTCGGTTTAGCGGTTCCGGACACACTTAGCAGGAGCGAGCACATAAACCGATTTTTGGATGGTAAAGCGGTGAAAAGTCAGAAAACGGTGCATTTCCTTTGCATTCAGCCCCCCTTTAGCGCTGACACATCTGAACGACGTCCATCTGATGTCTGCTAACCGGTTAACTGGACAAGCCCAGGTCAGGTTGGTGGTCCCCCAGGAAGAGAAGCCCTGCCACGATGCCGACTCATCCTCCCACGGTGGTGACGAACTTTTCAGGCTGATCCTCAGTGTTGGTTGGTAGGATTTTGGTCCATGGCCTCCTTGTGGGTAACCTGAGCCGTAGATCTCTGCAGCTCCTCCAGCGCTACCTCTCCCCGATTAATGGTCTGCTTGCCCAGACTGTCGGGTCATGTCTTGGTAACTTAACTGGCTCTCAAATGATGGACTTATCGGTGCAGCTGGTCATCCTGGGGTTTTCTTTGGGTGTATCAGAGTAAAAAAGGGGGCAGAATTCAAAGTGAAGTCGTAGTTTTCAGATTTTTACTCCTTCCACTTGCCAAAGTAAGCGCAGAAAAACATCCTTTTATCACCCAAGGTTTGAAAGTGATAAATGGCAATACCCCCCCCCACCCGCAGCCCCCACCCAGCGTTTGTCCTATCAGGTGCGCCTCGCCTCCGTTTCGACTACGCTTTCACGTCGCCTGCGTTTACCATTTCATCCCCGCCTGCGTGGCACGCGTGGAGGGATTGAGTTTGCAGCCTCGTCTTTGCCTCACAAAATGCGGCAAATCAGCACCCCCAACCACCCACCCCCCGCCCCCTTTGACACGTAACGTGGCGCGATTATCGAGTTGGTGCAGCCTTAATAAGCTGAATAATGAGGGAATTTCAGAAATGCCCGAGCGCCATTATACCCCAACAATAAGAGCTAGGAGTGAGTAAACCAGCGCGGGGCAGAAGGTAGGCGTCGGGGATATAATGAGGCTACTGTGTCAGTAATGTAGTCTCTATTGTACACCCATGTAAAAGCCTATTTCTTCACATGCACATTAAGCCAGTCAGATTTCTGGAAGAATGGCGCACACAGTTCTTCTTCTACTTCACCCCGTCTCTCCGTTTTTTTCCCTTTTTCTCTTGTCTAACCGTCTCGGTGGCAGCCGGTGACAGTGGCTGGCAGCCGCCTGGCTTCTTGAAGGCAAACATTACAGCGAAAGATGAGCTGCAGGTGTGCCAGGCTTGTAAACACGCGCTAATTACACTTTTTTTCTCTCCAGCGGATGACAATGAGGTCACTGAAATAATTGTTGTTTTTTTTTTTTTATGAGCTGCTCTGCTGCTTGTAATCCTAAATAATGCCAACCAAAACAAACTCACTGCCTGCTAAAAATGCTTTACCCTTTGACCTGTTTTCTTTTTTTTTTATCAATCAGATCCTTTCAAGGGGAAAAAATGAAGCAATCAAGATTATTATCCGCATCTCATTCAGTACCGTTTCTCCTCAATTTTTGAAATATGGACCGCTCGGGCCGTAAATCTTGTCCGGTGCCTCGCCAATCATCCTTCGGCGGGAAGATGTGGGGAACCGGGAGGTCTGTTTCAAGAAAACAGTCTCTCGGATAGGAGGGAGGATACGCAGTGAATAGGCACATACATCAAAAGACCTGCCAAACAATTGTCTGGTTTTCATTAAGAAGCTCCCAACGTTGCTGCCGGACAAGGCCGGGAGAAGTGCCGGGCTTGCACTTTTTTTTCTCTTCCTGCAGTGCAATACAGGTGCACGATTTAACAGCCCCTCGCTCGGTGTGTGTTTTCCTGCAGGATAAAGAGGCTTGTAAAGCACCCTAATCTGTCAGGGCTGCGCCATGGCTTGGCTCTGCATCGACAGGAGATACGCCTTCGCCAGGACGTCTGCTCCTTTTCAAGCCGAGGTCACAAAAATCCAGGTGGAACGCCAACACGGGCCAAGTCCTCCCCTTCCCCCCGTCTCAGCCCCCCCAACCCAACTGCTTTTATTCCCCAGACACAGCTAAACCCATGAATACAGATCTCCCCAAACCCTGCAAGGCCTGGCAAATCTCCAGAGTGAGGCTGAAGTGAGCGTTCTCCACCTCAGCAACTCACTTCCCCCCTGACATCCACCCCCGGGAGACACCTCTGTCTGAGAAAAGGGGAACTCCACCTGTTAGTGGGGTCTATGCCCGCTGAGCAGAACCATCAGGATGGAAATAAAAGGTCCTGCAGGAAGAGTTGGTAGTGCTGCCTAATGCATCTGCTAAAGGATCCTGGAGATCAGGGGTTCCCAAACTTACCCCCAAAATTAACGTGCCAGAGACTGGCGACCCCCTTTTGGGGGGTGGGGATTTTCATCTTCTTTTCATTAAGGCAGGGGGCATTTTGCAAAGTTATGTTAAGAATCTTGTAAAGTTATACTTTGGTATTGGTTCCACAAATAAGGACACAATGAATCTTTATCACACATCAGCAGCAAATCACCTCAGGACCCCCAAGAGGTGTCGCCTGACCCCCCCAGGGGGGTTCCTGACCCCCACTGGGTGGTCCAAACTACATCCAAAGCTGAACATTTATTTCTGGGCTCACCACCAAATTGGATTCCAATCACCATCCAACACCTCGAAATTTCTTAAATATTACACCAGTTTAAGCCAAATGCTACGTTATGAACTGTCTTCGTGTTAGCGTTGGGCTGTCATTTGCAACAGGCTCATGATCGTTTGAATAGAAATAAAAGAAGGAGCTGGTGCATCACCAATGATCTTCCTGGAAATGCTTTACAAGTCGGGGTCTAAGTACGGGTTTCACACAGGAAGATCATTAGTCACGCACCGCCTCCTGGCTAAATTGTTTTAAGATGGTAGAAATCCGCTTTGATCTTCATCCCTCTTGGAGAAGCCGTTAGCGTTAGCCTTCAGGACCAGCTAATCTGGGTTTGCACTAGAAGAAGAGGCCATATATTTCAAAAATCCCAAACTGTCCCTTTAAGTAGAGGAAGGAAAGCCTGGGCTACACATGCCATGTTTTAGACCGAATGGAGTTCTTGACTAAAAACCCACATACTTTTATTAATCTCCACTCTGCTCAAGCAAAACGACCAAATTTATGAAAACAAAGGGCAACACCTCCAGCATTCACCTGGAGCTTGTAGTCCTGCCGGCTGCACTTTGTTTAAGCATCTCTTTTCATTTACTGAGGGGAGGGGGGTAATCTTTTGCTGTACTTTTTACAAGCTGTTAATATTGATTGCTGCCGTGGATGAGGGAGGAGGGCGGCTCAATCTCAATAATAGCATTCCATTATACGGCAGACGACAGCCGTGCCGAGTGTGCATCTTCCATGCAGCCACGCATTTAGAGTATTATCAAATTGATAGTGACTCAAATTGATTTGGATAATGAAGGTCGCTGCACCTTGAAATATAATGGCCACTTATTGTAATTACCGTCACAATTATCAAGGTCACCGCATCAAAAACAAAAGGGGGCTGACATTGTGACCACTGCAATGGAGTATGACGAGCCTTTATTACCGATTCTGATCACAGAAGGGGTAATACCGTCACATTTTATGGTGGTAGGAGCAGATAAAGGGCTTGATGGAGGTCACGGGGTTTTCACGTCAGACGCTACAAATAAACAAGAGCTCGAAACCTTGACAAGTACTCCTGCCTGATTTTTGACAACCGCCGCCCTTCACCCTCCTGCTTTCCTCCTCGCTGCCTCCGATGCCCATCAACATGTCAGGGAAAAACAGGGAATGACATCCCTGTACGAGCAAACTGTCACGCTCGACACCTCGGCTGAGGCACTCGCGGGCATTGTGCAAACAAAAAAAAAATCATGAAAAAAAAAAAGAAGATGACAGGGACCCTACTCGTTTTTCAGTCTTTTTGGAGCAATTTGATGGATGGATGGATGGATGGATGGATGGACGGATGGATGGGATTAGGAATAAAGCCTTAAAACACAAATATTTGCACATCTTTACACATCCAGACCCGGAAAACCCTTGAATCAAAATTGATACTTTTTCCATTATTTTCAAAACTGCGTAGGAAGCCTGAAACGAAAACAAAACCGCCACATTTTGTGGCAAACGCTCCTGTGGACTGTACCACTATCTCCGAATAATCAAACAATGTTGAAGTGTGTTTCCTTTCACACAGTTGAGCCCGCAATAAACCCTTGGCCTTTGTTTCGACTACACCGAGCAGAAGGATGACCTCAGCTTTGAAACAATAAAGTGCCTGTAATGGTCTCTCCAGAGGCCTGCTGCCTCAACTTTGTTTCTCCTGAAAGTGTGAGAAGAGGGCAGGAATGAGGGAAAAGGCAAAACTTTCCTCGCATCTTACCCAGACTGAAGGCACTGAAGGTGAAAGTTGAAGGAATTCTCTCGGATAGGACAGGATATAAAGGCCCAAAAAAGGTGGACAAACAGTGAGTGAAAGTGTGCTAATAGCAGTAAGAGTGGTGGTGGAGGGTACTGAGGGGGCGGAGGCATGGCAAACTGCTAAGAGGATCAAATATCGAAGCACAACAAAAGCCGTGTCACAGGGGCGTTTGAGTCACAAGTCTCCCTCCGACAACCCCTCCTCCGCCGCCCCGTACCTCTAACCTCCTGTTACCGCAAAGACGGCCCCCGATATGACAAAGAACAAAACGGCAGACAGATGTAGGTATTGTCATGCAGAATGTTCCCTCCCTCCTCCTCCTCCTTCTTCCCCTTCTGCACTCACAGAGGAGGGAGGGAGGGAGGGAGGGGGGGGAGACCCGACAACCTGCACACTTGCGCCTCCAACACCTCTAAAAAAGAGCAGCCGAGTCGCTGCCCCGTGGTTGAGACCGCCGATGGCCAAGAGAGCCGGCCAACCTTCTGGTCACGAGAGGTGAAGCCAGCTTCGAAACAAACCCGAGATGCAGAATTCTGGACTTTCAAAGCCAAGTCTGCAAAGGTGGTAGTTTGGGTCGATATTTTTGTGCATAAAGCGCGGCCGCTTCCAGGGCCAAAATAAATCCGAAGATTCTGGTTTGTTTTATTCCAAGAAAAAGAGCCGCAGCCTCACTATCGTGGCTCAAGACCGGGAGCGAGGCTGAGGAGGTGATTGCAGTTTCTGGAGGCCAGCCGATGCATTGATCTAGTTTCAACATCAAACGGGTTTTATTTTTAGCTTCCTGGCAAAGCGAGCGAGACCGAACAGTCAGGGTTTGCTTGCTCAACTGGTAAAGAAGGGACTGGATATTAACCCAAGTTGCAGGTCCTCGTTCCTCCAGGTGCCGGGTCATCTATGTCCGGACTGACCCGAAGCCCGATGCGAGCTCTTGATGAAGCCGGGACGTATTATTACAGCTGGGAGGACCTGTGGAGACCTCTGGCATGGGGACGAGGTCTGATTGATTCAGACCAGATGGGCGTCCGGACACGTTTGCAGCGTAGCGACGGAAATAGCCGCGCGCCGTCTCGCTGCATTCCCCAGGAACACATTGTGCATGCTCTTTAACTCCTTTGACTTAAAGGAATCACAGCGTCATGAAACACGCACACCGTACGCTAACTGCAGCTATCGCGCATTAAATTATACATGCATTCAAATCCACAAGGGACTCACTCATAAAAAAGCAGAACTTTGGTTGCACTTTTGTAAATTGTTTCATTCTCTGCTGTATTTGGAGCACAGCTAGCTTAAAGCTTACTTCACCTAAAACAGATGGGTCTTATTAAAACTTATGTGAAGATCTATATTGTTTTAGATAAAGCACGATCTGTGTGCCTAGATACCCCCAACTAGATTTATCTGATTTTTGTAGTTCAAAGTCGTCTGAGAGAAGAAAAAAAAGGAATTTGGCCCATTTGGTCGTAAAATACTCAAACTCTAACTCTTATTTTGGCTAAATATAGGGGTCAATTCACAAATTTAATACATTGAGCCCAGTTGGCCAAAATGTTCCTGCCTCCAAATCAACCAATAGATATTTACACTCTATTTTTTTTACAAAATGATTAAGATCAGCCCAATGGGGGGTAAATCCATAAATCTGATCTATAACCCTAGTAATAACCTCAGCTAGCAAAAATGTTTGGCTTACAAAGGTAAACACAAGTTCGGTAGCTAAGAAGGGATCTTTCAACCAATTTTTAGCTACAAAACTGGTCAAAAAACAGCCCAATATATCATGTGTTTATAGTAGTATGTATATTATCCAAATTTAGGACTTAATTCACAAATCCTAAGACCACAATGTCCCATTAACTGAATTAGCCAAAATGGTTTCGCTACAAAAGAACCAAATCCTGCATCTTGGAAGATACATATATTCGCATTTAGCTTTAATAAAAATGTTTAGCTCAATAAAGTCCACTATTTGGGGAGCATTCACTGGTTTATCAGTACTGTACGACGCTGAAAGGTAAGGACTCAGGCCCGCCAAAAACCAACAATAAGACCACCTGAAAGCAGACACGAAAGACTAATGATAAAACAATCAATGCGCATGTGGTTGGGGTCTCTGCTGAGCGTGTGCACCAAAATAACAAATTACTTAACGCCGTAGGAGTTGGTATGACCAGAGAGGTACCTTAAATTAGCCGGAGGATTTACTCTAATTGGTGAAAGTCATCTGCTTCAACCTTCAACATGCTAAATCCCCTGACCCCCGTCTAGACTGAATTCTTGACGGTCCTGCGCTAATGTCCCGGGGACGACGGCAGAAGAGAAGTCAGATCCAGAGCGGCGGGCCAATCCAACGAGAGGCCCGTCTCCTGGGTTTTAATGCTGGACGGCGGCGCAGGCCTCTGTTAGGGGAAATCAATTAAGGTTTAAAAAGGTGATTCCTGGCCGGCGTTATTCTTGCGAGAGAGGGCGCTTTGGGGAGGGAAGAGTAGAGGTGGAGCGAGGGGGGGGGGGAAGGTCCCATGGGGTTTACATAGAAAACACCCACACCCGTGTAATCCCACACCTCAATGGCACTATTGTCCAGAGAAAACCACATAAAAGTAAATTACCTGTTTTGAAAGTTTACACGGTTGTTTTACAACTGATTCAGTCGTGGAGCTGGATGAAAGTGCTAATCCTCCCGCCTTTTCTCCCCCCCGATCTCATCTCTCCATCCCTCAGTATTACTTGCAGCAGTCTCTCTAGTATGTAGTAGTTTTTTGTATGGTTCCTACTTTTTTTCCTGTCAGGATTCAGAGGTTCTTTAAAGGGAAAGTGGCTCCAGGAGACGACACGGCACTCATTCTGAAACCAGAGATAAGTCACAATCTCCCATTCATTTCCACTCTAATTCCTGATGAACTTTGTTTCACTTTGCTTTTAGCCGTTCTCACCCTCTGGTTCGGCCTGCTCGTTCATTAAAACTCACATCTGATATCACTCTATCATCCGCCACCAAAACCCTCAAACCTGTGAGAAAGGGTGGGAAGGGCTTTATCCGGTGTTCTGCACCATTTAGCGGTGAGCTTGTTGGATTTCACTCCGTTACACCATGTATCAAAGGAAAGGAGTCTTAACACACACAAAGGTGCCTCTACACCTTAGCGTCGACTTTAATCTCTGCCCCGAGGCACCAGACAAACTATTCTTTCCCCAGCGAGGCACCTTGCATAAGATGTCGAAATCAGCTTACGACATGATCTTTTAAGAAAGCCCGCTCTTGTGTGCAGGTTTACAAGGTGTGCACGCCGCGCGGGAGCACACTGAGTGCCATTGTGATCTGCTAAAAGATGAGCATCCCACCTCACCTCCAGCGCACGCATAAACAAAACCAGGCGGCGAGGTCTAATGCATAACTCTTATTTATGTCATTCAATTTAGCCCTGCTAACTTGGCAATTCATTTTCATGATCAATTACGAAACCTTTAGGCATCTGTAATGCATTTGCTTTGACAGGGTGAATTCACAGACGCTCACTGAGCAAACACACACACTGTAAACTAAGCCGAGCGCCTGTAAGAACAGGTTGGTTAATTTTCCTTCCTTTTAGCAGCGTATTTGTGCGGATTTCCCCCCTGGGAGCCAGCAGTTACCTACACCTTTGAGGCTAATAACAAGCTCTGTGTTTTTTTTGTTTGCTTGTTTGTTTTCCTGCACATCTACAGATGAATAACAGGATGCAAAAATGTAATGTAAGCACAGAAGAAAGGGTTTGTTTCATCATAAAAAAAGCCTTTTGCATTTAACTCCTATTTGCTCAATTCAGCATATCAAGCCCAACTCCCCAAACAGACCTAGCATGCTAACAAAATAGCATCAGCGAGATAGCTGAGCCAAAATAAGTAAAACATTCTTGACCATTGATAATAAAATGGAAACATTAATTAAATATAGGATAAATAAAAGATTTTAAAAGGCTACAACTGAGGTTTTTTTTTAATGTTAGTGAGGTTTATTTTGAATGTTTGATTCAAGCCAGTCTAGCTAATCCAGCTACAATCACTTAACTAGCTTACCTAAACTAGCTTGAGTCAAACAGCAAAGACAAATATGATCAAGTATGTTAAAGGTACATTTTTAATCCTAGATAACTTAAAAATCTAACCAAGAAATGTGAAAATCTTCATTTGGAGTTTTCAACTAAAACCCAGCTATCAAAAGTAGCGTGCTGAACGTCGGTGCGTAAAATAAGCTAAGCTAATTAGCTTCCAAACATCTATGATCAAACTGGTAAAAAAGTAATTTAAACACTACGTTTGTGGAAAATGTATTGCAAAAAAAGAGGAAAAGGGGTAAAATCTAATAAAATTGAGTCAAGCCAGACTTTTTAAAAATCAGTTATACTGATTAAACTGAAAATCTTGATTGTGCTACACACTGAACTGCTGCTTTAAGTTAGAATAACAAATATGTCAATGCATAATATTGCAAGCTAATAAATAAGACTATGATACAAAAACCTGTGTGTTTTATTCTTATTATTCTTATTAAATTTGAGTTTGAGTATTTGACTCAAACCAATATAGCTAATTCTGCTAAACTGACAAAACAAGCTGAAACTGTTGAAATGATAAAGTGTTTTTGTTTGTGGAAGAATAATTTTAAAACAAAAAAAACAAGACTTTCATAACTAATTTTCCTCTTCTTTCAAATGTGTTAGTTTTGTCAAAAAAAAAAAACCTTTACCTTTACAATCTACTGTGATTTATTTGCCTTTCTCTAGCAGAATAAAATAAAGTTATCATAACATGTTGCCACACTTGTCGGATGCAAGACCTCAGTCCATGATCAGAACATCCCGTCATTCAAATCCATTACAAGTGATGCCAAAAGGTATAGCAGGGGAAAGAAAAATCAATCATAGCTGTTTATACGTGTTAAATTAGCATGTAGTGACAGAATAAAACAAATTTATAGGATGCAAATGGAAAACAGCTGCAGTATCTCAACGGAAGATGCGCTAAAATAAACAAAGCATCTGAAAAAAAGAAAAAGAAAACTCAAGTTTGTCCTCTGCTGCCTCCCTATCCTCCCCTCACACCTCCTTCAAACAGGTTCGATTTTATGAATCACTGCTCGCTCCTCGAGGGAACACATTGTGCATTCCTACAGCCGTGGCCTCTGCTCATATACAGGGATAATTCATTTCAATATTTATCTCTATGAATATTTTGTTCTTCTATTCTTTTTTTCTCTCTCTCTCTTTTTTCTTGTGGGGTGAAAAAATAAGGTAGAAATCACAAAACGGGTTTAGGAGGGGTGGGGGGGACGCACGGCGCCCGGCTGCAGCGTGGAGGTGGGAGGCTTGGAGGAGATCATCAGAAAGGGAAATTGTGCACAGCAGGAAGAAAAATCATTGTGTTACCCCAGGTGAAAAATATTGTTGCTTTGCTTAAAAGTGCATGCAAGGCGAGCTACATTATTAGAATGTTTAAATATTAATTCTTCTGCTGGGTAGTAAAGATGATGGAGTCGCCGAGTCAACTACTTTGTTTTTCCTCCCCCTGCTTGTTGGCCACAGCTGCATTATTTCTCTCTCATCTGAACCTCGCTTTGTTCCCCATTCCTGCAGAAAAAAAAAACAACAAAAAAAAAAACCCACAAAACTCTCTCCTCTTTGCACTCGGGGGTCGCTTTCCAGATAATTTCTGATGTTTAAACAAAACATGTGATATAACTGGAAGGACGGGGAGGGTATAATGTGGCAGGCTTTGATCTGAGAATCAATACTCGCCGTCTTTGTCCTGAATGAAGGTGAGGCTGCGTCTCAAGCCCTCTGAGGAGTTGGCGCTTAAGACGTACAACGATATGCAACAAGATGCAAAAAAAAACAAAAAAAAAACAAGCTAGCACGGGCATTTCCACGAAGGATGCAGAGTGGACAGGAGGAAGTTTCACTCCTAAAACGCTATGAATAAATTTCAGAAACTAATTATCACCTGATGCTCATTTCCCTGCTGCGTGCAGATACCGTTTAGCCAAATGCAACTGAACGAAGGATTGCTCCTCACTCCTGAGGACGTGCTCACCGACGAAGACGAGGGGGGGGGGGGGGGGGGGGAGGGAGAGGGCGGAGGAGTGTTTGCCCAACAAAGCCAGGTGCGATTTACAAGGATTTTCAAGGTAAAGTGCGGATGAAAAGAGAAAGATTTCAAAGCCGCCGGCTTAAAGGTGAGCATTAAGCTGCTCCAATTCGAAGCGCTTCAGAAAAGTGAAGAGGATAAGGATTCAAAGAGTCAGCGGTGGAGGAGGAGAAACAGAAAGGCGAGATTCAGGTAGTTCAACGAATGTCATCCGATACGTGTACCTGCACCACAACCTGGCAGTGAGGCTTTTGACCTTAATAAAGGAACTAAAATCTAAAATGATTAATTGCCAACTGCATGCAAACTGCATTTTTCATACACTAGATGTTAGAGTCATTTAAAAAAATTAGTTATTTGCAAATTGCTGATAGGGCTTGCTTTGAGAAATAGCTCCAAGATATGAAATACTGTGTCGCATTTTGTCTAACAGTAGGGCAGTGTTTGTAAGAATTTCTATTTCTGAGGGATATTTTCAAGATACAAAGTAATTGTTCTAGTAGACCACATTCTTTTTCACCACATTTCTACAAAAAGGGATCAGTCCAGATGTTGTTTTTATGTCCAAATTAAGACCTAAATGCAAGAATCCTCCGTCAACACTGACCCCTATGACCAGTTAGCCAAAAGGATTTGTGCTCTAAACGTCCAAATCTTCTGTTTTAGCAAAAAAAAAAAAAAAAATGACATGCATTTTACACAACAGTTATTCCTAAAAGGAATTTCCTCGTAAAACGAGCCATTTTCCCGCACCTTGGACCTAAATTTTGTTGGAGCCATGAGGGCAGTCGGCTGAGCAGACAACACCCAGAGAACCTGGAGGCCGTCAGTTCATGAAAGTGAGAGTGCCGTCACTCCTGCGCCCCCCTCGACTCCACGGCGCGCCCCACCTGAGAGCGATTGCGGTGCATGTTCCAGTCACCGATGCGTGAGAAGCAATACACAAGTCCGGTGTACAGCCACTTTAAAAGCTCATCAGGCGCGTAGTCTTGGCTTGTAGGAAATACCTTATTCATGACAGTGCTGGCTGCAGCCTAGGTAATTACTCGAATCAAGGTGGCCTCGGAAATGTTTAGATCTACAAGGACTGGGGAGGAGGCATGAATAATGCACGATGATTTGCATCTAAATTTTTTAAGTGTGCTTTATTTGAAAAAAAAACCTAAAACATGGGCTTCGATTAAACTTTGATGAGTGAAAGCTGAGCGTGAAGCCGAGGAAAACCGCCTCGTTTGAGGAAATTATTTAGAAAGGCGGGGAGAGGCGAGGACGGCCAGAAGTGAGGCCAATAAATAATAATTAAGAAAGAGGTATTGCAGCGGTGGAACATCCACCGTGGCGCAACAGAAACAGGTTGCAACATTTACACCGCCTCTCAACATCTCCATCCGGGGGTTTCTTCCCCTCACACACACACACACACACACACACACACACACACACACACACACACACACACGTAGGCATTTTAACATCTCCGACTCCTTGAATATTTATGAGAATGTGTTGTTCACAAAGCAATGTTTGTAGCTTTCATCGGGTCTGAATGTAAGCCACCCTCCTGCACGCGTTACATGAAGTGATGAGTTGCGCATGTAAGGCGGGTAATACAGGTGATGTTTACACACCGCAGCATGAATAAAGAGCCGGGGGTTAAGTGCTTACCTGCTTTGGAGCGAAGAGGCGCAGGCAGAGGGGGCGGAGGGGGGGGGACCGGTAAAGAGAAGGAGAGAGAAAGCAATCAGTACACAAACAGCTTTATTTGCAACGTTTAGATTCTAGGACTTGTTGGGGAAAGTGCAAAAACAACGGACCAGCAGCTTATCAACATCGGTTTTAGGAACACATTCTGAAAAAAGACTGAGTTTAGCATAAAATAGGAAAATATCATCTACAAATTGCATAATTGACATATTACAGTAACCATGCAGAACAAAAAAAACGAGCCCAATTGGATGTAGTTGCATAAAACACTATTCCTGAAAAGAGTAAAGAGGTATTTCTGCCTGTTTTTGGCAAAAACTATTGTCGATACAATACAAAATTATTATAATAACATTGTTGTTGTTTTTTTATATGTAGATTTTAAAACTTCTTGGTAATCCTCTAGGTGTTGCCTTTGGACAAGTAACCAACATATTAAGAACGTTGTTGTCAAAATCCTTTCTTTTATAAGACTGCGAATTCAACATGCATTATGAGGATATCATCAACATATAGATATATTTATAAAAGTTTCTTCCATCTTTACAGAAGGGTTCAGCTCCAGGAAAGTCAAAATCCCGCAAATGAGAATCGATGTGAACTTATTTATACTTAAATTGCTTGATATGGAAGATTTAAGAATTTTGGTGGTCCTCAAAGATTAATGTTTGGACCCCTGAAACAGATAATGAAGATATGTTTTTGTGTTTAAAAAAAAAAATTTATTAAAGTGTGAGAACATCATTAACATAAAATACTTAATATTTGCCATACAGGCCTAAACAATTCAGGAATATTTAATATATTTTTTGCCAATTTAGGCAAAATGATTGGTCGAGATTAGCCCAGTGTTTCCCAATGGTTGGAGATTGAACTCAAGCCGTCTGCCTTGAGTTGTAGAAGTGAGGAAAAATATTCCTGAAAACAGATTTGTCTCTTCAGATGCTTAAAAAATAACAAAAAAAACCAACAAAGCAAACACACACCAACACACACACACCTCTCCCTTTGTTAAACAAACCATATATCTCCTCCATTCTCTCCGGCTTGGCCTGGGCTGGGAGGGCAGGGGAGGTGATAGAGGAGAGGGGGATGAAGGAGGAGAGGGAGGAGGAGGAGGTGCACGCTGGGTATTTTTAAACGGAGGCTGGAAACAAAGGCCCCTCCTGAGGCCGGCCCCCTGCCCGCAGGATCACCTAGTCCCAGGCTACCCTGCTCCATTTTTCCCACGCTAACCTCCGGCCTCATTTGCATCCCCTGCTGCCCCTCGCAGCGATTATTTTCAGGTGAGCTGCTCTCTATGGAGGCTTAAGTGTGGACGTCCCTGTTTATGTCTATGTGAATGTGTGTGTTTACTTGATTTTATATCCCAAGGCCTATTCGTGAGTCCTGGTGTGTGTGTGTGTGTGTGTGTGTGCGTGTCCACCCCCTGATCCTGCTCTTAATTACGACTGACTGGCACCAGACACAATCGCCCCCTTGATTCGCCACCCTCCCCTCCGAGCGGCCCGCGGTGACCCGAATCATCTCCCAGCAGCAGCTGGAGGAGGACGGCCTCCTCTGCACACGATGACGACTAAAAAGAGTTGCGCTGTCTTCCTCCTCCTGGAACACAGCGCAGACTGTCGCTGCTATTATACGGCCCTTTTCTATAGGCTACAACGGCCCTCTGTGCGCTACTGTATGAGTCCCGGCGCGGCGAGAGGCAGCGGCGTGTCCCATTCATTCATTAACACAGCTGTCGCACACGTTAACCAGACTCAACAGTCAACAGCGTGAGCACTACAGGCTACAACACAGCCATAAAGTGCACTAATGGCTTCTACAGTATGTGCGCTGCACGGCGCAGGCACTATTCTACGGCACATTTATCACGCCATACAAAGGAGAACCTCCACGACACCAAACTTAACCATAAAACCTCTGTGTTCTGTCTTTTACCTTCACTAAGGCAGCATTTAATCTGCCCTTTTTTCTGTCTTGTACGCTGCTTTTCTGCATGAAATCCAACTAAAAACGTACAAACAGCTATTTAGCTATTGCACCTTTGAAAAGCAGAAACGTAAACCAATAAGAGGAGCTTTAAGCCACTGTCATGTCCACATTTAGCCCAAAAAACTAATTTACTGTCAGTAAAAGTCTATATTTAGCTATATACATTTTAAATAAGATGGCTTTTCACCTTTAAGGTGTTTTTTTTGTGGGAAATTTGGCCAGTTTTGCTTTTCTAGAAGCTTTCCAGACTGTGATTGGTCGTCCCAGGATGCACAATAACAAGAGTGTTTTTTTTTTTTTAAAGACTTTTAAAACCAGCTGCAAGGTCTTTAAACTTGCCTTTCTATAAAGTTTCTCATTTTTTTAATAATCCGGAATATTGTTTATCAATCGTTTTGCAGAATCTCCGACTGCTCCTCAAAGTTTCTCTTTAAACTTGGAGAAAAAAAAAATAGAAAACATGAAGAAACAAGTGCTTCATACTTGGATCATCTTCCTACATGAACGTAATAACTTCTTTTGGCGCTAACTTCTTGGATTTATTTTCCAATAACACCAGCCGTGATGCTTTTCCAATTCGGATATTCAGCAGAAACCTAACAGCTCATGTCCACAGGCATATTTTCTATTTCGTCGTTATTAAGTCCAAAGGTTCATCGCCATCAAGCCTCGACTAAAATGTTCTAGAAAATAAATATATTTTCTAGATTTCTAACCAGACGAGCAAAGATTTCTTTACAACTAATTTTTTTTTTTTTTTTAAGAATTTGGTCCATTTGAGCTTCAGCTCCGATTGATCAGCGAAGGCTGAGCAGTGGCGGGCGATGATAAAGAAAACAGGAGTTTGTGCAAAAGTTTCAGACCAGAAGCAAATTCATCAAAACTGGCATCCAAAGGGGGCCGGGATGCAGTTTAAACTTGCATTTATCAAACGTTCACCAGACTTTCCATATAATCTTTGGCTCTTAGTTGAGAATTACAGGCAAAGTCGGATCATTTTTTTTCCATTATAGCAGATAAATTATCAGGTTATTACTCAATTTTTAATAGAAATTGGCAAAATCCAATCAAATCCAATCAATAATGAACAAATGCTGCTTGTCAAGACTTTGATGCAATCAACTGGGTTTCCTTATATGGGACATTTTTTGACCAATCTGTATAATATGACCCAATCTGTATAATATGATTGAAGTGTCTTGAGATGACATGTTTCATCAATAGGTGCTATATAAATAAAATTGAATTGAATTGAATTAAAAACACACACACACACACTGTATCAAGTGTCATGTTAGATCCATCTAGAGCCGACTGTATGATAATAAAGGCTCTTTTTTTTTTTTTTTTTTTTTTTTGGACCCCCGTGCATGACTGCATGACATAATCTACAGTCAGGGTCGGAGCGTTTATGTAAAAATGTTCACATTGTTCTCCCAAACAGACCTGAACTCCGTCACCCCGGCTGTGTCGGATCCTTGTTCTTCCCACTGAGCGCCACACGCAGGAGGAGAGAAAACAGCCCACTGATCTCAGGCCTGAGCCACGGCAAACAGACAGAACCCATGTTTGTCCTGCTGCAGCCGGCAGCCGCGCTCATAGCTGCACCTTATTATTTCGCATCATCATGAGCTCCGAAAGTCCACGGAGAAGGGAGGAGGAGGAAGAGGAGGAGGGGGGGAAAGGTAGCTACGAGGCAGGAGGAAGCAAACACACACATGCCTAATATAATTGTCAGCGTTCATCCCTCCCCCGGCTCAAAGTGAAGTCCCGGCGTTCACGGAGAAGGGTAATTATCGTGTATCCCGAATGGGAGGATGCAACCAACTCTGGCTCTGATTAAAGGGGACAGGAGAGGAGTGTTGCCTCCCTTCTGCAAGCCAGCGTTTAGGGGGGAGGCGCACCTTTCACCGGCCAAACAATGTCTGTCAGCCGCTATCAATAGCCGCCGTGGGAGGAAACGCTCGCCAAGGTGCTTGGACCGGGTATAAATTGGGTGAAAAGTGGCTTAACTCCTGAAAACGTTACACTTCCAGCAGGGTTTTTTTTCCCGTCCGCGGATCGCTCTATCAAGGCGGCCGCGGCTCCAGATTATGTTGTACCTGGCGGCTCTAATCCCTCACGTGAGGAGGAAAAAAAGGGGAGAAGATCCTGTCAAAATCGCTCCTGTCAGAGCTGTTTTAGTTGGCCTCTGTGTCACGCTACACTCCTCTTCCTGCTTCACTCCCTTCACCTCATTTATGCTCCCCAGAGGTTTCCATCTGCACACACACTCTCCCCTCCAACCCGGCTGCACATTTCACTTCATAGCATTACCACATTTCCTCCAGAAGAAGAAGAAGGAGGAGGGAATAAGATAAAAAATTAAAAAAAAAAGAACACCTTCTTCCCCTTCGGATTCACCTCCAAAGATAAAGTAAAAAACGATAAAAAAAAAAAACGGGTGAAGGGAAAGTTAACGCGCCCGTCCGCCTTTGAAGTTCAAAGCGAGGAAGTTTTTGCCGCCACTTGAGAGCTAATTGTCCATTGCAGATGCGAGTGTGATCGTACAGCAAAGTGAAATCAGATAATGACTGAAAACAGGGAGCATATGCAGAGGTTTCATTTGGGAAATAAATTAGCTTAAAAAAAAAAAAAAAAAAAAGGAGCCAGATTTGTCTTCACACACATCAAGTCGAGTCACCGAATCGTGCAAGATGATGGTCTAGACTCGATTTCTGAAAATTACCTCCGCTTCAACCCCCCCTAGCCCCACCCCCCACGCGAAAAAAAACAAGAGAGAGAGAGAGAAACTTATCAGCAGCTACTCCTCCTTCATTTTATTTCATTTATGAATTACAAGGGAAGATGCCATTATATATTATTAATTCTCTGCTGTTGCTTTGGCTCTGGCTGCTGCGGCGGCGGCGAGCTGCGGATGTCGGCGGCGGTGTAATTACGTTCTAGCCGGGCAGCCATCCGTTTCCTTTCAAAAATTTACAGGATTCTTAATCACGTTGCTCATTTGGGCGCACGGTGGCGGGGACGGCGAAACACAAACAGGGGCACGTCTGTTTGCACGGGAACACCTGCTTAGCATTGATAGCAGATGTCAGTCAGTGAACTGAACAAGGGTGGGGGGGGGGGAGAAAGTGCAGGGAGAGGGGAAAGGGGGGGGGGGGGGTGGAATTAAAAATGCAAGCATCACCAACTTCTTATTATTTACTTACTCCGAAAATGAACTAGTGGAATGGGAGAAGGGAAAATCCTGGCAAACGCCGGGGAAGCTGGGCCTCGTAATTGCGCCTCCCTCCCTCCGCCTGCTTCAAATCCAGCTAACTAGTGAGCATCAAGAGGCGTTTTTTTTAACCTTTTCCCTCACTCTTCTCCCTCTCCGCGCACCCGGCGCGGGATTTTTTTTATTTTTTTTTTCATATTTCTATCCGTTTGCATCAGTCTATGCTGCATTATTCATTTGCATTACAGTGCAGGGTGGTAATTAAATCTTGCCTGGGATATTGTTGTATTTAAATGGAATGTGAATATTTTAGTGAGGGGGGGGGTGCTGGATGCCTAATCTGGTTCCCCCCCCCCCCCCCCCCCCCACATTCACACAAACACACCCACTCTCCCTTTTTCCTCTGTTTTTGCCTCTTTTTTTATTCTTTACTACTGGCTGTGGGCTTTTCAGATTGTTTATTGTGCCCGGCCGCTCTTCCTAAACGTCTTTTCTTTCCCCCTTAAAGAATAATACTGTTGAGTCAACAGCTGCATTGACAAACGCATTTCAGCTGATGCGCTCGCCTGGGCAGGGATATTTGATACCTCAGAGGGACACGCACGCACAGCTTCCCCTCTCTGCAACACACCCACGTGGAGAGACGCGAACAGATACAAAATCTCGCCGACAAAATGGCCACCGAGGACCTCTGCCCGACAGAGGAGACCTTGATGACAAACTCCTCAGCTGTGACGGAGACAAGGAGTAACAGCTGGAGGGGAAAACCGATAAAACGTCTCGATAAAACTCAAACATGTTGCTAAGTGCATCTACAACTACATCTTTTTGCAAAGACAAGTATCCATCTATGATATATAGCACGCTATTATCTGCATATAATGATAGTCAAACGGCACATTTTCGGTAGGTTTTACAGCTGCATTCAACCATTTTGCTTCAGTTTCAGGATTTTTGAGGGAGAGAGTAAGAGAGGGACTTTATTACGAGACATTCCTGCAGCGATCTCACAAATAACCCCATAAAACATTCATAAACCTTTCATCGAACCTCCATTCACACCAATGTTTTAATCGCCACGCCTAAACGTGGACACAACGAGGCTTTAGTCAACTTTCACATTGCTTGTTTTTTGGTCACAATGCATCATAATGAGCTTTTAAAAAGAGCAAAAAAAGGGCAAAAAACTTTCCCCATTGACTATTAATAGAGTGTTTGGTAGATTTGGTATTTTAATGCAATGACAGTTTAGGTTTCGGGAGATTTTACCACAGCTTAAAGTCAACAGAGTGATTATGTCTCACTCTCTTGGTTTTCATCCTCCAAAATGGAAACGTTCGGATTTAATCTACTAAATCAATGTTCTAGTCATATTTCATCCAGTATCTCTCACACCCATAGCCTATATGGTTTTCTATCAAATCCCTCCTACACCAATTTACTCCAGTTATACTTTTTCTTTACAACATTAATCAAAGACCAGTCTCTCTGACATAAACATGGTGAGCTCATCACATCCCCAGAAGGGGATGAAATTGACCGTTAAAGAGCTTCGTTGATACAATGGACTGCAGGAAATTGGTCAGTTTTTGCTGACGCGTGTCTTTCATTTTTATTTATATTTTTGTTTCAATAAAATCAATCACCTAGCTAGTTTTCAGGCAGGAGAACCTACACTTGACGTCCCTCTCTGTTGTGCTTGAGCCCCTCCACTTTTGCTTTGAATGGCCAGTTTGGCTAATTTAGCCCTAATTTCCGTTTACGTCATGATCATCATTTGACGCGCTAAAACAGTCAGAAAACTTACATTTAGGGGAAGGTATAGATAATGTACCAAGACTCCTTGATTTGACCACTTTATTCGGCCCCATATGTGAATACAATAGCCATTAAACAATGTTCAGATTAGACCTTGATGACTTTTATGCATTTGGTAGCAGGGTTCAGCTTGTAGACTTTGTATTTCTAAATGCAGCGCAGGTCTTCAAGGGAAGCGGAGAGAATCAGGTCAATAAATCTGATATGGAGTCCGGCTGAAAATATCTTATTCGCACTTCTGTAAATAAAGACGAGAGGAAGTTCTGTACGACCCAGGGAGGACTTGTTTGTACCGCGCGTCGACAAGCGAGACAATAAAACACAGGGGGAGAGAAAGGGGCAATAAACCTTTGCTCCATATTTGCAGATAGAGGAAGAGAAATCGCAGCGGAAAAAGAAAAAAAGAGGAAGGACAGTGACGGAGAGCGATGACAGAGCGGAGAGAGCGAGCTTGGGAAGGCAGAGGGATGAGCCGTGCCTTTAATGCCCATCTGGCCCCGGAGATGTAATAAAATTGACATATTGATTCCTTTGAATTTACGAATGCCTGTTTCATAAACTCCCATTTCTAAAGCCGGGGCCTCTTTAGAGCCCTGTCATTTTTCCCCCAAATGGATCAATTATGTGCCCACGTAATCCTGTTACCTGAGGAACCCACGCATACTTCTCCCATTTGCGCCGCTTCACCGGGGCGCACAGACTCGCATTATGAGCACATAAACAAACTCAAGGTTTTTTGTTTGTTTGTGTGTGCCAAAGTGTGTGTGTTCTCTACCCCCCTCTTTTTTCCTAATATTAGCAAATGCCCCCCCCCCCCCCATCCCCCACCCCCCTCCCTCAGGGTTGTCGCATGAGTCTCTCCCGAAGGGCTTTAGGGAAGCTTTTTTCCCCTTCTTGTTTCTTGTTTTTGAAGTCGGAGAAATCCCCTCTACCCCTGCCACCTTGACATCGACATAAACAACCCTCTCTGAAAACCGGATAAACACAGATTTCATTTCCATCAGGAGGAAGAAAGAAAAAGAAGAAATCTCTGTCTTTAAAACACACAAGAAGAGACACGGGCAAAGAGGACGATTATTTTTCTGTAGCTCAACACGCCTTCTGAGCCCAGACACGCATACACTCGGTGGGGGGGGGGGGTTCAAGGCGACGCAAACACCTTCCCCGTGTGTGGCGTGAAAGCCTGCAATGAAAACGGACTTTTACTGCTGGCGACTCATTGGGTGAGAAGTCCATAAAACAGCTGGAAGCCACCTAAACAGGAACTAAACGAGCAGCAGACGTGCTCCTGCAGCCACAAGTGGCTACGGGGCCGCAACCAACGCGACTATTCGTCAGGTGGGAAACGGGAAAGGTGGGAGGGTGGACGTCTTTATTCCCACTCCACGGCGTTGTTGTAAAACCATGGAGGAGACATGGAGAGGGAGGGGGGAACAGTAAGGAATCAACCCTGGATCTTATTCTCCACACTCCGGCGAGCTACAAGCAGCTCGGTTTCACTACGCTTGCGCCGAACAATCAGCCTGGCAAAGGTTTCGCGAAAACGCCGCCGCGCCGCCCGACCCGTTCAGCAGAGCGACTCTGGGAAGCGAGGTCCTACAATAATCATGCAAATCTGGAAGAGCCTCCCTCTGTTTTCCACCAGGTGCCTGAAATATGCCTGATACGAGAGTTTTCCCCCAGCAGTTCTGATTACTGCAGCAATGCGTTGCTGTTGCTGGCGGTGGTGGTGGAGGTGGAGGTGGTGGTGGTGGAGGGTTTTGAAGTCCAACATGTGTCACACAGCAGCTGCAGAAAGTTTCCCGGCGCTTTGAAGCGATTGTTAAAAAGTGAAGAGGAGGTTTTGGGCTCGACGGGCTCGACGGGCTGACAGGCGGCTGAGTTTGTGCTCACTGGACTTAATCTGAAAGAAAAAAAAGGCCCCAGTTATGATGAAAGGTCGACAGAGTATGTCTCAGCAAATTGGCTTTTCCTTTTGCCTTTTTTGCACGCCGGCTGATGCTTCAGCGCCACTGCTGCGGAAACCTAATGACCCGCGGGCCTGCCGGCTCACGCTGTCTCCCTCCCCACCTGTCCAGGGCCACCCCGCCTTCTCTTAGCTCCGCTTTCTGGGCAAACCTTTGGTCTCACGGCGATCGGCTGCGGCACAATTCAAGACGGAGAGACTAAACCCGAATGGTCCGAAGCTGGGCCTTTAAGGGGTCGCCATATTTCATGTCTCAGACGTTCCTGCGCTTCAGAGCACCAGGAATCAAAAGAACCATAGGTTGATATCTGCAGAACCGAGGACCGGAGCTGGGTGCCGATGGAAGAAGGAGTTTTGTGGGCGAAACGACGCTAAAGTCTGGTTGAGCATTTCTTCAACCACGAGAACCAAAACAAACCAAGTAGGGGAGCCAACCCCAGAGAGGCAAACCTCCCTGGAAGCTCACCGGGACGGAGGGCTGTCGCCGACTTTTCCCAAGAAGTTTGCAGCCGAGTTTTGAGCCCCTTACCCAGATCCCCCCGCATTGCTCAAACCGAGAAACATCGAGCACTCGCGTCGTCATTTAGCGTCTAAAAGCGCCGCCAACTCCAACAGAATACAAACCAGCCTCAATGTTGTGCAAACATCTTCACCTGCATGCTGGGAAAGCAGAGAGGTAGAAAAAAAAGGGGGGGGGGATTAGGCTCTGTTGCAATCTCTCGTGTTGCACAGGCTTCCCGCCCCCCACCCCCCAAAACCCCTCCTTTTATAAATTACCTCATCAGTGAGTGAAATTAACACTGATTCTTGCAGGCAATTTCTCAATTTCCAATGCTAATTAGCTTTCTCTCTTTACTTTTAAATTCTGTAGCACCTGTTTAGGGGGAAGACATCTTAGGCAGTGCAGGCGCATTTAATCACAATTTTAATTAACCGTCCCCGTAGATGTGAAAGAGAAGCAATTATAATGCAGATGAATGATGATTTTTCCACATTAAATTGTTTTGTTTCTTCGTTATGTTGATTGCATAAATACTGGCGCCGTTCAGTTTTTATCTACTGTAATTTTTTGTAATTGTTTTGCAGGAAAAAAGAGAGAGAGGGTGGGGGGGTGGGGGGGGGGGGCAGCAGCAGAAAGGGGTTTTTAACAGAGTTTGCTTTCTGGCAAATTGTTTCATTTAGTTAACCAGTTAATCGCCAAAGAAGCAGGCGCAGGTTTTGGCAGGAGGGGATTTCTTTCTGCCCCTAAAACCATCCGAGTTTGTCAGCTTAGAGGCCTCGTCTCTTTGTTTTTTTTGGGGGGGGGGAGGGAAGGGGCGGTGTTTCAACCTCAGATGTCTGCTTTGACCTTAACAAACTATTAAACCAAACGAAAGTCGTCTACTGTCTTTACTCCGCCTCCATTTTTAACTACTGAGCATATAGATGCGAGTGAAAGCACAGATGGGCGCCACCGGAGTGGACTCATAATCTTTATGCGCTCGTGAAAATATCATTGAAGGCGCTTTCGACTGCGTTTATTGCTCCCCGTTCCTCCAAACTTTGCTTTTACCCTAAATGTCAGCCGCGGCGCGCCGACGGAGGCGGGACTTCCTCCAAAGTCGCTTTACGGCGAAAAAAGTTGACGACGTTTTGTTGCTTGCAAAGACCGGCACTCTCTGTGCTGCAGAAGAGCTTGCTGCAAGGCACAAAAACAGCTCCCAGAATCCACTTGTGTTGGTGTCCCTCCGCCCTTCACCACCCGCCCCCCCCAGCAGCACTCAGTCCCTAATCCCACTGAGCAGTGCTTTCAGTTTGCCCAGGGACCATGCAGGACAACTCCAATGGTCCACGCTCAAACACACAAGCACACACTCCCCGTTTCCCCCCCTGTTTCATATCGCCGGTCCGCTCATATGGACACTCGCTTTTGCAGCCACGACCGTCTGCGCCTCAACCAGCAACAGCTCCGACTGAAGCTGCACGTTTTTTCCAGCCTCACCCTGAGGTGCGTCTGGAAGGAAGAAGCTCCTCTTTTGAATATTAGCCGGAGGTAAACAGAGCATTAAATCCTGCAGCACAAAAAAAAAAAAACGGCGGCGGGGGCCAATATGGGCGTGGGACAATGCCTTTGGCCCCGGCGTCTCCAAGCCTTTGTTCTCGGCTTAACGAAAACGCCGCCGTCACACCGTTTTTACCTCGTTGTCCTCCCCCCCCCCACCACCACCCCGTCACAAACGACCGTCGGCCCAAACAAGGAAGGAGGGGAGACCGTAAAGGTGGGGAGGGCAGATTAAGACACAAAAGCGTGAGGCAAGAGATGTAAAACTGACAAGAAATGAATAAAAACATAATAAAAACACTAGTGCTTTTTCACAAGCGCATACACTGGCTGTGAGGAAGGGGTTTGTGGGCTTTTCCAGCTTTATGACATGGTAACAACACAACTGGAGCACCCAGATCCACTGACAGGTTCATCACAAGAACCTGAACATCTGCAGAAGGCCAATGAGACCACGATGGCAAAATGGCTTCTAGATCATCAATAAATGATTTCTTTACTTTCAAATACGACAACAAAACGAGCAGCAACTCATCCACTCGTGTTTGGCAGGTGATAAAATCTGTATTATCCCTAATAATAGGAATCAATTAAGCTGGATAAGAAAACACAGAAGTTGATTTTCAATGACTAATCAGCACTTAACCCCCAGAAGGCCTGTGACAAAGCTGAAAGTTGATGATTCTCCTGCTTTGATTGGATTCACCTCCATTCAAAAATGACTTGTATTGTTCCCAGATCATAAAATTCAAGTTGATCTTACTCTTTTTTTTTTCTTTAAACAACTCAACTTTCTTGTCCTCCAGGCAGGGTTGGTGGGAGGTAATAACAGGCAGCAGTCTAAGCAAACATCTACTAAGGTTGGCATGTGATAAAATCAAAACTATCCCCACTAATACGGTTCAAGTAATTTGAAAACAACCATATTGAATTAATTAAACACGATTTATCACCAATTAACCTAAAAAAGTTGACCTGAGACGATCCGGGACAGAGATGGAGCTTCTTAAGACATGATTCACCTGCTTATGTTTGCCAGAAGATCAAGATTCAAACCCATTTGTTCTGGATCATGATTCATATATTCATTATAATTTCCTTCTTTTTGGACACGAACGAAGCCTAAAGAGCCACAAGAGACAGTTGCAGAGAAGATGCAGCGATATTAGCAACTAGTCTTACGCAGAGACCCGTTCAGGTCATCTGTCTGTAGTGACCCCCACTAACACCAATTAACTGAGTTGGCAGAATAAGAACTGAGCCGATTTAGAACGACGGAGCAGCGCTTAAAACCCAAAAAGCAGACGACCATGAACAAAGATGGAGCTTCTGAAGCCTCGATTCTCTACAATCTGGATCATCAAGATTAAATGAAGATTGTGATCAATAATCACAGGAATTTACTCAACAACATTTCTTTCCCTTAAAATGCCTCCAGGGCGCCTCGTCAAAGGACCCTCCCACGTTTTGCAGGTGTCTAAACGACCTTTTTCTTAATGCGAATGAATGAACCTGGCACAGAAATCTCGAGTTGCTGCAGTAAGAAAACCTCTTGCATGGAGCTGGAGCTCCTGATGCCATCGTTTGCCTGCTGTGGTTCACTCCCCCCCACCCCCACCCCCACCCCATTCCCTTCCCTCGCTCTTTCTCCCTCTCCACTTTCAGGTTCTGGCCTGCCAATTTCCACTTGAAGCTTGACTGGGCCCTGATTTGATGCAAACTACCAGAAGGGAGGCAGGGGCCGACGAACAGTGATGTCAAGTCGATTTTGCACCGCCGGGGAAAGGTAACCTCTCCGTCGGGGAGGAGACGGAAAGGGGGGGAAGGAGGGGATAAAGGTAACAATAAAAAAAGGGGGCAAAGAGGAGAGGGAAAGAAGGCGGAGGGTGGGTTTTAAGTAAACGCTCGACTGTCAGTGCGAGTACTAATTGCAGATGTGCCAGTCTGCCATCATAATAAAATCAGAGGCAGGGCGGACATTAAGCACGACTGGCTCATTTGTGAGACTGCTGAAAAGGTAGCACAAATGAATATTTCATTACCTTAATTACTAAGGAATACTCCTTTCCGCCAGTCGCCGAATGAGTGTTGCTGTAACTAATTATGAAGCGTAATAACATTAGGGGTACCGTGATTGCCAGTTTATAAGGCGGCGCTCTGCTTGCCACTGAGGTACAAACTGTGTCGGGCAACTTAGAGCCAAAGCAGAGAAGACGGAAGGAGGAATGAGGTATGACAGGTACGAGGGGGTCGACGCTACCTCCTCTACCTGAACGCCAAAGGGCTCGACAAATCCTTCGCCACGCCACCTTGAAGGTACCTGCAGGCCGCCCCATCGCCCCCGCAGCCTTTTGATGTCAGAGACTCTGCGGGTTATTCACCTCTGCCCGGCTGTAATGTATGACCGCTGATAAGGTCGTGAGAAAAAAGAGAAAGGCAGAGTACAAGGTCCGCTTTGATGGCCATGCTAATTCCTATACCCCTAAGTAGTAAGAATAACAAAGTGGTGGGGAATTTATCTCAGGAATGCTGGAGCAAGACAGCCGAGCGATAAGGAAGCAGCTTCCCCTGGGTGGGGGAGAAGTAATTAGACTGGGCTGACTTGTTAGATGACTGGCCCGGCTGGTAGGATGGGAGCAGAAAAGACCAGGAAGGACAAATAAACTCACTTCGGCGGCTGCGGTTTAAGGAGGAGGTCTCTCAAGGAGAAAACCGACACGAAAGTCAGAAAGCCATGACCCAACCAGAGACAAAGCTGCGTGTCAGGGCTGAGTCACAAGTTTGAACTCATGTCTCCTGTTTCCTGAAACCTTTCTAGGTCAGGAAATACCCGGGCATCTGACGATCCGGCGCAGAGCTAGCTAGGGCCTCGTCATCCTCACTTATCTGCCGGGCCACACAAACCTCCCTGCCATCGCCTCATCTTCCCCGCTCAGAGCCTCTTTTTTTCTTTTTTTCTTTTTTTTTGCGAACCAAAACCAAACCGAAACCACGACCCCTGTCAGACTCCGGCCCCTTGCGTGTCGGAAAGGCAGAGGACAGGGCTGTCGGTGTGATTATTCCCCCGCTACCTGAAGAGGTGTTTGTTTGACATCCCCGTCTGACAAGCGACGGGACATGAAGCGTTCAGTAGAGGGGAGGAGGCGGAGGACAAGAAGGGGGGGGGGGGGTCCCCCTCTCCAGTCAGAACCCATTAAAAGGGGGGGGGTCGACTTCGGCTACACATGTCCACCGACTGCACCGCGGATGACATTTAAAGGGGAAGATGTCTCAGCTCTCCTTGACTCACTCTTGCCAAAAGGTTAAACAGTACGTCGGAATAACAAGCAGCCCGCTGACCGCTTCCCCACGTCCGGGTGCAGCCCCCGGTTAGGAAGGTGCTTGATCAGCGGCGAGATGAAAGCGTGGAAGTGAGCGGAGTTTGTGCAACCGCAAAACGACCTAATTTTGGGGGCCTAATCTCGCCTGGCAATCGGCTGCAATTAAATTGAGATAACACATCTGAATTTACTTGTACGCAGGACGGGAGGTGGTGGTGGAGCTGGGGGTGCGGGGGGAAAGAGGGGGGGGGGGGGACTGTAGCACCCAGGAAAGACAGACAAGCCCTCGTTAAAGACAAAAAAGAGGAGGAAAAAGGACACACTTAGGTGGTAAAAGAAGCAGGAAACCTCCTGAATAATGAAGTACAGTCAGAAAGTGAGCGCTGATCAAATAGCATGTTCTATTAAGTGGAATTAAAGGTGGGAACGGTGGGCGAGTCGGCCCAGATTCCCACATGTCACCGAGCCTTAATCTGCCGATCTGCTATTGATTCTTCCGCGCGGCCCTGACCTTGCCAGGAGAGCTCTTCTGACAATCCGGCGTACATCAAGGAGTGTGTGAATTTCTCTAAATCTGTGTGCATGTGTGTGTCTAAGAGAGAGAGAGAGTGAGGGAGAGAGAGAGAGAGAGAGAGAAACCAACATCAGAGAGAGGAAAAACTGGAGGCTGCTTTCAACACTTGTTTGCACAAAGGTGTCATCTCCGAAAGCAGCTGCCGCGCAGAGACGAAGAAAAATGAAAAAATTATTTTAATGGCCAACGCCACACACACACACACACACACACACACACACACACACACACAGTCGCACACACAAAAGCATTCACACAAGCACAGACCAGCTGTGATGTGTTTGTTCTTTTCATTTAATCTACATTTAAGCTTTTGTTGCTCCATAATCCGGCTTGTTAAAAAGCTGGACCTGACAGGTTGGGAATCGACACTACGGAACCGGAGTAGGCAAAGACGATCCAAATGAAACACGGCTCCGTCGTGGAGAGAAATGAAGCAAATGCGAGCGTTTTCGATTTTGGCGGAACAGCTGCTATCCGGGCAGGCACACATGTACCATTGTTGGGAACAAGAAGGTGTTTGTAAAGTTGTTTTTTTTTCCTGCCTCCTCCCTCTCCCCTTTTCATCGTCATCAACATTTAATTATGAAATCTGAACGTTAGTTTACACCTGCTCAGCAACCTGTCGCCTGTCGCGCCCAGACTCGAGGAAAGTCGAGGAAAATGTCGGGAAAAAAAAGGAAAAAAAAAATCACAGGCGAGACGCGGCGGAATAAGTGCAAACAGCAGGACGAGGCCAAATAAAGACTTTGCATTTTCACTCGAGAAGGACTCAAATGAGGCATGATTTTTATTTTTTTATTTTTTCATATCTTAAAAGATGCATCCTCCTCCTACGCAATGCATAAAACATGCTGGCTTAGGGGTAAGGAGTGGTAATGAAAGAAAGGAGAAAAAAAAGAAAGTCAGAAGGGATGCATGCAGTTATTTGCCAGACCAGTGAAGTTTCAATTTCTCTGTTTGCTTGTTTCTCCGTTTTCTTGGTTTGTCAAAAAAAATCGCAAAGAAAGAGAAAACAAGAGGAGCAAGAAGGCATGAAGAAAGACGAGCCGGAGCCCCCTTTCTCCTCCAACGCATCCCTGTTTTTGTGTGTGTGCAATAATTTGGAGGCCGTTCTTTACAAGTTGGCCAAGAGCTCCAACGTTGCACGACGCATAAGACAAGCCGTGCACGGATCTTTGGACGCTCACCAGAGGCCGGTTCATGCCGCCGCGTTTGCAGAGCAGTCGCCCCAACGCAGCGGCTCCAGCCGCCGGGTCACTTCCAGATAAACTCCACGCAGCCCACCCCGCTCCTTCCACAACCAAAGCAGGGGTTAATATCGCCGCTGCCTGCTAGGGCATTATCCCCAACCCCTCGGAACAAAAGGCCCCTTTTGCAAACAGACTCCTACCCCCCCCCCCCTCCACACACACACACACACAGTGTCCAAAGGTGTTTGCTGAAGTAAATCTGCCTAAATCCCGCGCAGCCCGGCCAGGAGGGAGGAAGGGAGGGAAGGTGTACCGATAATCCCCGTTCTTAACCGAAAGAGAAAAAGGAGGAAAATACAGTTGTGGGTGAGGAGCCGCATCACATGATGCGCTGGGGGGGGGAACGTCTCGGTGCTCATTCGCTCCAAGACCAGACAGGGAGAGGGGCGAAAGGACGCAGAGAAGACACCTGCTCCTTATCTGCTCAATCCAGGATTTCTTTGCATTATTTTTTTTTCCCCCCTCACCGGGGCGTCCGTGAATAGTGTGGGCATGCCATCTCGTAACACTATCTGCCTATCAGGAGGGGCCGGGGGTCCCTGCTGCAGTACGGAGGCTATAAAAGGCTTGTAACCAGGGGACGAGCAACAAACAACCACAAACACCCTGGTTATTCCTCTCCAGCACCCACCCACCACTTTCTGCCTCCATTTTTCTCTTCCTCTTCTTCTCCACCCCCCCCTACCACCACCCCCCCTCCTCTCTTTTCATCTCGGGCCCTTTTCTGATGCTGAATGCAAATGTGTAGCCCTGCTGCTGGCGGCGAGAGGGGCTGAATTGTGATTAAGGAGAAGAAGAAGAAGAAGTAGAAGAAGAAGAAGAGGCTCCTTTTTTTTTTTTTTTTTCATTGTTCTCCCCCCGGGGGGATGTTTACCAGGAGAGACACGGCGGATCAGATATGAAAGGCATTCAGGTCAGCATTGATGTGAGCGAAAGTGAAATCGTACCTAAGGCGTTCCAAAGAGAGCCGCGGTGTCAGGGGGTCCGGGGCCGGCGGTGCCTCCTGCGAGTGTGTGTTCTGAGGCCGGCAGGCACACAAATATCTCCACACAGGCAGGAGGAAGAGCCAACAATCAGAGTGCACCAATAATAATAATGATAATAATGATGAAAATGTGTCAAGAAACGGGGGATTCTTTAGAGGAAAACCAAAGCGATTGGTGGAAGTTTCAGACCGAGCTTTAGTTTCTGTCATTCTGGGGGTCAGGGTAGGCTTCCTGTAGCTTTTATCTCCCTTATCAAAGCCACTTGTGAGCGGGCAAACGCTGCTGCACCCAATCCTGATTTAATTCCCGGCCGGAAAAGTCCACATCAGGCGACACGCAACGCGTCGAATCGCAAACAAGCCTACACCTCAGCCCCCAAAAGGCTTTGGGTGCAAAAAAGCAACATCCCCCATTTTTCTTGGTCCGTCTTCAGGCCCAAAAAAATGTAAATAAATAAATAAAAGTTAAATTTTGTTTTTGCATCTTGCATTTTAAAAAAATGCAAAAACCTAAACGGGGAATTTAAAAGTTGCCCCCCACCCCCCTTCGTCTTCGTCCCTCCAGGTGCATGCGTGGACAAACCGCTGGCGTCAGGTGGAGTGCGTTTGGAGCGGCTCATTTATGGAAGCGTCAGACATTTTATTACCAGGGGATAAAGTCGTACAGCTTTTCCCCCAGATTCCAGGAAGGAACCCTGACGATATAAGGCCCTGCGTTGTGCCTGAATTTGACTTTTCATGTGGTCCTCAGAGGAAACAATCCAAGACCTCCTTCCACGGGAATGCCGGGCTCTTTCCTCAGCTCCCCGCCGCTGCAGGAGCGTGGGGCGCAGCCCCGTGTGGGAATGGCAGCCCTGAATGCCGGCCTGGACAACCCCCCGCCACTATTGACGGTATAAACATGTAAATGAAACACATTACCGCTGACAATCAATTGTCCGCGAGCTCCCTGCGAAAAGCAGCCCACCTCCTCCTCCTCCTCCGCCTATTTCTTCCTCTTTTTCTGCCCCCTTCATCAACACGCTCGGTGATGGTGGCAGGAAATCAGGGAAAGGAGGAGGGGGGGGGGGGCATAGAAGGAAGGGAAAGCACCTCGCCTAAAACCAGCTAACTTTAAATTAAAAATAGATAAACGGGTGATAGAGATTTGTAAAAGGCGTATTGTGATCTGTGACGGCCTCGGACGGCGGCGGATCCCCGCGCCTGCTGCTGCGGGTTATGTAATCGCTGCGTGTTCCCAAACGCTCCGGAGTCGTGTGGGGGGGGAAAGACGGGAGAAATGCACCAACGCGGAGCGATGCAGCAGATAGTTTGTCGTTTTTCTCCCCCACCCTTCTTCTTTAAACGTTGCCGTTTGATGCTGGTTGAGTGAGGAAAAAAATAATCCCAGGTGTGTGTGTGTGTGTGTGTGTGTGTGTGTGTTTCCGTTGGTCGCTCACAGCTGGATGTGACAGGCAACACCTGGCGGGGGCCAAACTCTCAAACAACTTCACGCTGCTCGGATCAAGTTTCGCACCAGGGAAAGGCGAAGAGGCTTCTCCTTCTTCTTGAGCCTCTTCTTCTTCTCCCTTTTTTTTTTTTTTTTTGGTGAGTTTCAATGTGAAATTTACATTCAGTCAAACCTCATGCACCGAGGTTTTGGGTAAACGGCAGAGTGGAACAAACGCACACAAATATTCTGGGAATTTGGGCACGGGACGTTTTATTCGACGCAAATCGCAAACTGAGCGGAGCGCCCCGAAGACAGAAAAGTAATAAGACGACTCGATTTGTGGATTTCTAGCCGTCAGCTGAGAAATTAAGCAAGACGACGAGGGGCTCTGGCCGTCACTCCAGCGGCCGAGGCAGGAAGAGGGGACAGAGAAAGGGAAAAGTGGAGGGGTGGGGGGATAAGAAGAGAGTGGCCAAGCCTCACTAAGCTTCTGCATTCCCAAATGGGGGGGAAGAAGGAGGAGGATTTTTTTTTTCCTTATTTACAGAGAAGGCTGGATAAAAATACTCCTGACACACTGAACCGCGTTTATCAGCTTCTTCAGGGTGCGAATTTAAAATCTTCATCTGAACAAATAAATAACTCTTTTTATAGGCGAGCAGATGACCAAGTCCTCGAATGTCTCTTATTATTCTGCTCTTCCCTTTAAATCCAACAAACACACACACACTCACACACATAAATTAGTAAAATAATAATAATAATAATAAAAACATTAAATCTGCTGTGGTGCTGTTTAGCGTGGAGCAAAACGCTTGCCTGCTATTGATTGGGTGGAATCCATAAATGAAATCTGATCTAGATAAATAAGCTGTGCGGGCAGAGATTAAAGTAAAAATAAATACTAACAATAATAAAGTGTGGGCTGATGATGGGGGGGCGGGGGGGGGCGTCCTCTTTATCCGTCCAGATTTCAAAGGGGGGAAAAAACGCAGCAATATCCGAGTAATAAAAATAAAATAAAAACAACATGCAACCTTTTTGGGGAATTATTTCAACCGCACAAGAAGGGCAGATTTAGGGAAGGGAAGCGGATTAAAAAAAAAAAAAGTCATAAAATTGCACTTTTTTTGATTTTCCCAGTCGCTCCAGACAGAGACGGGGTCCGCCAACCCTCCCTGATGGTCCTCCATGAAGCGGCTCCCCACCCAGGACAAACATGTGACCCCCAGCAGCCTCGGATAACGGTCCCCCCCCTCCTCCTCTCCATCGCTGCGTAAAAACGCTCCGGCAGCCCGCGGCCGACTCTCACGCACCCCGGAGCCGCCGCGGACGCCTCCAAGCCCGGCCACAACATCCACGGACCCCACGCTCCCACACTCCCGCAGACAAGACACGCTCTCCCCGGGATTTCCTTACCGTTTTTCCGCCTCGGGTTGGCTTGTTTTCGCCTCTTACACCTGGGGCCATCCGCCATGATCTCCTGCTTCATTGATAGGTGTGTGTTTGTGTGTGGATGTGTGTGTGTGTGAGTGTGAGAGTGTGTGGAGAGTGGTGGAGGAGGTAGGGGGGATCAGATGGCAGCTCGCATGGACTCGATCCCTTGATTTTCAGCGTGATATCTGCCGGGAAACAACAGAGACACAGCGCGTCAGAGAGGAAAACTGGGAACGTTTCTGCGCTCGGTCAACGCCGAGAGCCTCAACTTCGCTCTATTTTACCAGCAGGATGTTTATCCAGGAGGCAAAAAAAAAAAAAAAAAGTATATTCCTCGGTTTCTCGCATTTCTTTTATTCTAAAAAAAGTAATATTACAAAAAAAGGGGGCGAAATTAACACCCCCAATGTTTAATAAACTGAACCCAAAACTCCTGGTGAATAACAGAAGCGAAACAATTGATCAAACAATCCAAAGTGGAGAAAAACAATTAAATTAAAAAAATATCAGCCCGGACGGGATTTTGAGGTTAAAACTCGGGTTTAAGCCCTCAGCTCTGCAACGCGCTCACTACAGACGAGGCGACAGCTGAAAAACGACCCAACTGGGACGGGATAACGCGGCTTTATTTCGGCTCCAGATGTCCCTGGTTCGAAGCCCGATCTGCACACCTTAACGATTAAAAAACATCCTTTTAGACCCGACCCAAACTTTCTTTCTTTTTTTTTTTTTTTTAACTCAAAACATGAACCCTGAGTTTAAACGCTGTTTTTTTTGTTTTGTTTTTTGATTTCGCGCTGGGCGTCTGGAGACATTTTCTCCGTTGTTCCAAATCAAACTAATAATAAAGACATACATGCTCGGTGGGATTTTTTCTTTCTTTCTTTCGGTTCGACTCTATATTCACAGGGTCGGTGTCGGTTCCGTTGAGGCTGGATGGCCGAAAGTAAAAAAAAAAGAACAAAAAAAAAAAAAAGGGTTATAGGATCGAGAGCGGGGTCCGTGTCCGGAGAGAATGCTCGCTTCCCCGGACTATCAGCTCCAAGCCGGGACGCGTCCACTTTCTCCTCTTCCCTTTCCTTCCTTTGTTGGAACAAATAAGGAAAGGTACAAATAAAAAAAAAAAAAATAATAAAAAAAAGAGCGCACCTCCCTTCCTTCCCTCATTCCTTACTTCCACCTGCGCAGGTAAGCCGAAGTTGAGCTCCCAAGTTTTACGCGGACGCGCGTAAAGTTCAGATCCAAAGAAAATCTCCTGGAAAAAATAATAATCATAATAAAAAAAAGATAAGAATCAAAGAAGCACCTACCTGCTTGTTTTTTTTCTTATTAAACGACGGCGCGACAGAAGCGTCTTGCGGATGGGAGCTGCCGAGGAGGGGATGATGGCGAGCGGATCCTTTTCCACCGGTGATAATAATAAAGCCTTAGAAATAAAAGCCTCAGAAATAGTTGGGAGGAGGGAGGGACCGCTATTCCTGCTAGGGCAGGTTTACAACTGATGTCTTACACCCACTCCAGGAAACAAACCTGGGTAGGGACTGACGTGTTACGCCTCTTCTAATGACATTTTTTTTCTCTCCCCTCTCCTTCCACCTCCTTTTCTCTGCCGTGCAGAACACAGAGGAGGAAGAAGGAGAAGCCCCCTGAAACGCACGCCACCTATCTTCACGGGAGGGGATAATTGAGGAGAGTCAAACGTGAGCATCTTCTGGGTTGAAGTTGTTGTGTTTTTTTTTTTTTTGCTCTCCTTTCTCTCTCTCTCTCTCTCCCTCCCCCTCTCTGTCTTTCTCTCCCTTCCTTCTCCTCTCCCTTCTTCTTTTTTTTTATTTTGCAGGGAACCGAGTCGGGCTCCGACGCGGCGCAGTAGAAAACATGCGGCTGTTTTCTCTTGATTTCGCAGGGAAACGCGCGCAGAAGCAGAGGAGCGGGGACGGGAATCATGTAAGGATCGTTTTATTTCAATTTCCTCGTGTTCATAGATATATTCGCAGTCGATCTGTATGTCCCAAATGAGCACGATTATTCAATTTATTACAAAAGTAAATAAATAAATAAATAAAAAGGCGTTCTGCACATTTTTGAGTCGTTTCGAATATGTATTTGTCCGTGGCGAGCGCGACTCTGAGCCGGTGGGTGCGCGCCACCGCAGCATCCCTCTTCCAACCTGGGACGCACCTGCGCGCTGCGTCACCTGCGCGCCGCGGGCAGGTACGGCCAGGTGCGCGGCTTTCGCATGTTTTAACGCGAGCAAGAACTCAACCTGTGCGCATTTTATTTCATTTTGTCATCCATTTGCACAATTAACCTGGGAGAAATTTTAGGGAACTGAGCGGGGGGTAAAAAAAAAAAAAAAAAAAAAAAAAAACTCTATAAAATGTGGAAGTCAAGCGTCCGAGGCTTGTCTGACTGGAACAGCGCGCAGCCAGAAGCGCCAGAGAGCAGAGAGGAGGCTCCACCTTTGCAGCGTCCTGATTGGTTATGTAAATAAAGCATTATTGTGCGTCCTGTCCTCCTGCAGCTCGCCACTGTATGGCTAATTAAATCATCAATCAAAAGGGGGGAACCGAGAAGATCGACGCTCCCAACCCCGAAAACTTAAAGAAGAAAAAAAAGAAACGATTGGAGACAGAATGGATGTGCGGCACATCTACTAGTCCTGTGACATGTAAAGCTGAACCTCCCCCCCCCCGTTTGTCTTGTAAAATCTTGAGGAAGAGGAGGTGCGCCACCAGAAGGTGTAGTTTTGGGGTTGGGGGGGGGGGGGGGGGGGGGGGGGGGGGTCACAGGTTATTGTTAGAAATAAGTTACAAAATAATACCTTGATGGGACTGAAGTGTTTTATGAATTCTTAAATCACCTAATTATTTAATTTGTTCAAATATTTTTCATCAGAATTTTTTAAAGAGCACCCGACCAGGTGGGGGTGGTGGTTGCAATGCCCCCTCTCCCCCCTCCCCTGGCCCCCACCACCGTGGCCAGGATCACTTTGTCGTATAATATAGATATGATTGCAACAGAAAAAGGATTTTTTTCCCCCACTGAGCTCCAACATTTACGGATTTATTAGTTTAATTAAGATCCAAACACGCTCAGGCCATGTTTTCCACCAAAGTGGACTTTGTCTTGGGAGGGGGTCGGCAGACTATGATGGTGATTGTTAAGACATAGTAAAAAAAAAAAAAAAAAGCTAGGATGTGTTGTGAAACGTATTTTATATATATTTGTTTAAATGCACTTTTGCCTTTTTTCTTGTTTTGCAGAACGTGCCCCCAGTGCCACGGGGGGGGGGGGGGGGGGGGGGGGGGGGGGGTTGGGGTAAATGACATTTGTCATTTGTAGTGAAAATGACAAAAAAATTTGTAAGAGAGGAACATGAAAGTTTAATTGAGGTGCAACATTTTTTCATGTGTTTATACATTTACTTAGAGGAACTGGTTGCTTTTTTCCTTTTATTTTGGAGGGGGGGGGGCTTTTACAACCTGGTCTGGAGGGCATAAAGCCCCCCATTACACAGTCATTCGAGCTCAATAACAACAAATGTGCAACATTTCTCCTGCTATCCTTTTTCTGCTCCAAACAGACCCCCCCCCCCCTTCCAATCCTAAAAGTGTCTTGGGTAAGTTTTCATTTTATTTCAAATACCTGCTTCCATTCAATCATTAAGCTTTTTTTTTTTTTTTTTTTTTGTTAATCTCATCCCAAAAACAAAGAAAGAGGACGAAGAGGAGGAGGAGGAGGAGGAGGAGGAGGAGGAGGAGAGTCTTTTACTGGTCGCGGATCCAGTCCTGGCTGAACTATCGTCATGCGTAATTTACTGCCACAGCGCGCACATGTAAACCAGACACACACACACACACACACACACACACACACACACACACACACGGAGTGGCCTCCTCTGTGGGGCCACATATTCAGCGTGAAAACGGATTACAGTCGCTGTGTGACCTATAGGGGGACCTTGTGCTTAATGAATATATGGCTTTAAATAAGTGGGGAGGGGGCATTTGTTGACTTTGGTTGTTAATAACCTTAAATAAAACCCGCCTTTTCCTTTATTTCTGAAAAAAAACAACTATGGTTTCCTTTTCCTCTGAATAAATTCTTAATCTGTAACAAAATGTCTTTTTTTTACTTTGACTCTGATGTGAATCTCGTTGTGCAGCACGTTGTGTGTCTGCGTGCTTCTTCCCTCTGCAGCGTTGAGTCTCGGAGGCGGCGCTGCACAGAGGCTGCGCCGATGCCTCTCCGTCTTTCCTGCCGGAGCCGCGAAAGCCGAGAAATCCAAAACAAGACGCGGCTTCCGAGATCTGAACCCTACGGGGAGGTCAGAGGAATCGTGGGAGCCGCCTCGGACACATGTAACTTATCTCTTGCTTCGGTTTTACCTTTTAAAAAAGAAAAAGCCATTCGGCTGCGGTGAGTGGAGGGGGTCCCAGGAGGAGAGGGATGCCGATGCACGCCGACGCCTCTGGACCCGAGCACGGCCAGAACGTACACGCCGTGCATTCAGCTGCCAGGCGTCCTCGATTATTGGCCTAATTTAGATCTGCGAGAGTCAAGTGGCGATGCAGAGCTTCACCGTGCTGCGTCCCTCCATCCTCCCTGGAAGAAAACCAGACAGCTTACCTACACCTGAGAGGAGGAGAACTCCCGGGGCGAGACTTTGGCACCGAACTCTGCAACCTGAGCAGCACAGAGGATCATTCACACAAAAAAATAAAGAGAAAAGTAGCAGACGTTTCAGACGCAGAACCCCGTCACGACCAGACACATGAAGGTTTACCCCCAGGAGAGGAAGAACAGGGGCAACGAGCAGCGGGCGACGCTGACGCGTTTCGCTCCAGGCTGCCAGAAGCGGTGAAACACATCCGTGCCAGCGGTTCGCTCTCCTACGAGAGGCACAAACAAATCTGATCCTTTCCCACTGATTCAGCTTCTCCTGACATGAGTCTGGGTGCTGTGGGCAAAGAGGACTTGCAGGTAAATTTGTTGTTGTTTTTCTTTCTTAACCAGGGTTCGAGTGAAACGGCTGGAAAAATAAAATAAGAAAGGCACGGAAGCGGCTCAGCTCCCAGTCACAAGCATAATCTCTTACCTTAAACAGCTGACAGACAGGAACGCGGGAGGAGTGGAGCATCATCGTCGTGCAGCTGAGGCGTCAGGCCGCACAGGTCTGGGTTAGAAACGCGGCCGAGCAGCAGCAGGAGCATCATCCATTCACTGTAAAGATGTTATAGCTTCAGAAAAATCCACCTTTGCAGTAATTCATCTCCGGCTAGAACCAGTGATATGAAGTCGGAGTTGAAACATGAGCCCTGATCTCACGTTTTCAGCAATTCTGCAGGTATAGTTTCCAAATATTCCTGCATATTTACAACAATGGTTTTCACACCGTGTTAATGCAGCTCTCCACTCGGTATGCTCTGGTTTAAACCGTCACATCGAGCCTGAATTAAAGCAGCAAAGAGGAATCCCACAGGAAATTAGCGTGCATTTCCAGCACAGCCGTTCCTGCTGGTAAAATCTGATCTATTTCATGAAGGCAGAATTAAAACACAGAGATTAATAAAGCGTTTTACGGAGAATTTCCAGGTAAATCCACAGGAAGTTCTTGTGCTTTTGCTTCACATCCCCATGCAACACACTCTCAGTAGGCTGAGTGAATTCTGGGTTGATTTCTAACATGAAGACAGATTTAAAACACAACAATTAATAGTACAAAAATTACAGGTAACACTACAGGAAAATTGTTTTATTGTTTTTCACAACAGATTCTTCCAGCATAGTAAATTCTGGCTTTGGTCAACATATGAAGCGCTGGTTAAAGCTATTTAATAGTTTATTTTCTGCCACGCTGCAGGGCAATGTTCAAAAACAGGAAGCATATTTTGCTTCTGGTCTGTAATATCAGATTAGAAATAAAGCATAATGCTTTATTTACCATAATTGTGTATTTTTTTTAGCAACTTTTCAAGTATATTTACAGAAAGATGGACTGGAAATACCTGTTGTTTACCGCGCAACGTGGAGAAATGCAACTTTACACAAAATAAATCTGACTTCATCCCACAAAATGAACACCAAATTAAAATATTACAACTAAAAAAGCAACATTAACTGTAAATTTATTCAACTTTTTTACAGTAAATTACTTTTTTACATTACAATGCTGCAACCCCTTTCTTAATATTAAAGCTACTATTTAGTAAGTACATTCCAGTTCAAGCTACAAACATTAAGCAATAAAGCCAGAATAAAGGCAGGACGGCTGTCAGGTGTCGCGTGTTGGAGCAGGGCGCAAGTTCCCCGGTTTGAATCCCACAGGATGCCCCACCCTGAGCAAGACCCTTAACCCTGAGAAGCTCCCTGAGAAACGGGTTAAAATGCAGAGGACACGTCTCACTGGAATGGATAAAATGATGAATAAAGGTGTTTTGTATTATTAATATAACACATTTTCAACAAAATAAAGAAAAAGATGACGGGAAATGTGAAGTGTTTTTATTTTTTGTAAGTTCTAACAACAACTTTACAGTCTATAAAACTTTGATTGTAATCCACAACATAGAGCCAGAATAAAAGCATGTTAACTCATTTACAACACAACGATGCAAATCACTTTCTAGAGATGTTAACTCAGCTTAACAGGGAGTAAATTAAGGATAGAGCCCAATGTATCAGATCAGCAACGTCACACACAAATCCTCAGGTAAATACGTGAACTTTACATCACAGTTAGTAATTTCCAGAGCAGTTTGCAGCAACCAGAATAAAAACGTAATAACTGAGAAAACATTGCCAGCTACTCCACAGGAGCTGCAAACCACCACTTCCTGGTTCTCCTAACACAACTGTACAGTTTTGGTTTGATCTCCAACAAAAAAAGCCAAAATTAAAACGTAACAATTGATAAACCTTCAGCAGCTTATCAGGGAAATAAAATCAGACACAGGAAACTGCTGTATTGTTCCAACACAATGCTGGAAACCACGTTGTCACATCACTGACCACTTTATGGTCAGTAAATTCTGACCGCGGTCTACAATAGAATAGAATGATGACTTTTATTTGTATTTCCAAAAGGTTTGTGTCTAATCGACAAAATAGAGTGAAAAAAAAAAATCATGGTTACATTTTCAGGAATGTTTAAAGTGTAAACACCAGGTGTTTAACTCCTCTTGGAGTTTAATTCAACATGAACAAAACACAAGAAAACAAACAAAGTACTTCAGCGGTGACGCTGTATATTTAACATAATAAATCATTATCAGCATTTTAGCGGGTTTCTGTTTTTTAGATATACTTTGCATTTCATTGGACTACTAAATCAGCTCTTATATAGACAAATGTTGCCCATGAGTGACAAAAAATAATGCCCTGATTGATGTTTTTTTGACTAAAACGATTCACAATGTTTTGCGAGGCTAAGATAATTTGCTTTAAAATAGATTTCTGCGCAATATCTACAACTGCCATCTTAATTTGCCTTTATTTCAGACTTAATTGAAGGCTGGAGTGTTTGTCCTACAGTGTCTCAGCTACTTTAAAGGCGCAACGACAGCAAAACATTAGAAAAATAAGCAATTAAATCAAAACCCGACAAATGCATTAATTAGAAAAATCTAAAACATTGGTGGTGAAGTGCACCCAGATAATATGATATGTACATTATGTCTCCTTTATAAAAGAGACCATGGTTTTATCTGCCATTCGCCAATCCATCACCAGTCAAGCAGATTAAACTGAAAAAAAAAATCGTCTGATTCCATCCATCTGCTGAGCAATCGCTGCATTTCTACATAAAAGGTGTTTTTATTCTACCTTGAAACGATCGCAACATGTCAGCCTCTCTGGGCCTTCAGCGTTCGCGCTTTGTTGCACGGCTCTGGCAACGTTGCAAAGACAAAAAAGTTATCAGGAGGGGAAAGTTTTCACAAAAAGGGCCACCAGTTGACGGAGCAAATACCAATTATCGTGACTTTCTGCGACGCGGAGGCCAAACAAAGCTGATCTGACCACAGCGCCTGGTGTGGATAAGAAAAGGCAGGGAGGGACGGTTTGAAAATGTGCTCCTATGATTCAAAGCGGCTGTCAAGCGGCTGCGGCTCGCCCTCTCGAGTGCTAAACCCCTCAGCACACAGTGAGTGCGTTTCAGCCCTGAAAGCAAGCTTTCTCCTCTCTCTTTTTTTTTTTTTTTTTTTTTTTTTTTTTAATTAAAGTAACGGTTGCTGTTCAGACAGAAGTATCTCGGATCGCGTCTCCTCCAAGCTCTTGTTTGCAACTCCTCCAGCTCCGCGACATCAAACTCGACATCCCTCGACGGGGCCCGGCTCTGTGATGGCCACGGCTAAAAAAAAAAAAAAAAAACACCAGAGAGTGACGGACAATTAAAGGACGAGAGGCGAAAGCACGGAGAAAACAAAACAAAAACAAAAAAAATGCAAAATGAATCTGGCTTACATTCGCCACAAGCAAAAGCAAAGAGAGAGGGAGTGGAACAGAACCGCTCTTCGCTGTGCCATTTTTTGATCTCGCCCAGTCGGAGAAGAAAGCTCGCCAGGAGAACAAGAACGCTGCGAAGCAGAGAGCTTCAGAAACAAATGATCACTGCAAAAAAAAAAAAAAAAAAAAAAAGTATTGATTTTCATGTTGTTCTTGTTAGCTGAAAACTGAGCTGAGGCTTCTACAAATGACCACTTATCCAACCAAGGCCCTTGTAAAACAGACAAACATGATGTGGTGTTTTTTTTTTCTTTCCTGTAAAAAGAGGTCAGCTGGTTTGTGGCTTCTAAAAGCATCAGGGTGGGAAACACAACCGAACAAAAAAAACAAACTTTGCCCTTCTTTTATTGTCAGTCGACGCATACCTTCCTTTCTACTTTCTCTAATTTGGCATTGAAAGCGTTTCGTTTCATCTCCATCATTGTCGGTGTGTCTCGCATCCGTTCGTAGTGAGACGCAAGAATAAGAGAAGCGAAAGATAAACAACATTTATACAAGTCAGTTAATATTGAATTATTAAAACAAGTTTAATTAGCACACCGTAACACTGTATCTGGTTAGCGTAGCTTTGAAGTATATAGCCACGATATATGCTTATTAAAAAAAGACCAAAAACCGTTTGATCATAATAAAATTAAGCTATATACACCAAGCATCCATCCTGATAATGTTTTGATGGTCCTTTTTGAGCCCATTTGATGACCACATATAAACAGACCTCTACCCACAGTATCGCAGAACCATCATAATGCTGTTTGGCTTCATTTATAAATCACTGAGCTTTAACGTTGCATCCATCTTCCTCGACTACTCTTGTACTGTGGAGGAGCTGTTTTTTTCCCCCCCTGGATGTACGTAAATAAATCACTCAGATAATCAAAAATCAGTGTGAAGGAGGAACTGGTTTTCTCCAATTTAACAATCTCTATCACCAATTAGAAGAAAGGAGATTTCTGTATATTTCTTGGGCTTTATTCAGGATGAACACTACCGTGATTAACAAAAAACCTCTGAGAGCTAATGATTAACGTAATTAAGAATTGTTTTGTTTGTCAATCACATTATGATCAATTTACTAATGAATCAATTAAAAAGGAACACAAAAACAATCTAAAGATAAAGGCGCTAACTGCTGTAAAGCCATTTAATGCAGCAAAATAGGAAAATAACGAGACACTTTATGTTCTAAATGTTTTAGCTGATCAAAGGTTCAACTTTTGTCTGCTTCCAATTTTCATAGGAATTCTAGGAAGAGGTTTGAACTCTTTAATAAAAAATATTCAGTAAAGAGAGAAAAAACGGAAAAAATATGTTGTTTTCTTAAAAAAGGATTAAAAAAAGGCCCTCTTTGTAAGCTTCTCTATGAAGCATGGGCTTTGGCCAAAAGACACTGAACTTGATGACAGCCTTGATCAAGCTGTCAAATATAAGCAGACTTTAAAGCCAAGATGTGTGGTGGTTGAAATTGGCCAAGACATGGCAGGTCCTCCAATGTGCCACAGATTACCAGTCTATTTTATTTTGTCAAATAAAAAAATAAATAAAGCCACCTCTTCAAATCATTAAAGCAATTAGGAAGGAGTCCAGCAGAGTTTGTACAACCCTTAAGTGGCGGATAGGTTTGGATATCATCTACATAATGGTGAAGAGACAACATGCTTTCAAAGAACAGATCCAAGAGGGAGCAGATACAGAATAAAAAGAAGGGTGCCCAAACCTGAACCCTGAGGAACCCCGTATAAAAGAGAAGGACTAACAGTTTGGTCACTCAGGTAAGACCTGAACCTCTCCTGTGATGTTCCTATCTGATGCACCAACTTCATGATCCACCGTGTCAAACGCTGGAGTTATATAGTTAAATATGTAGTAAAAAACCTTGAAAAGATTTCAAGAATATTATTCATTGAAAGAAATGCCATTAAATTGGTAAACACTTCTCCAAAATCACTGATACAATAGGCGGTTTTGTCACTCTACTCCACCAAGGAGATACTACGAACTCTTTTACAGGCATGAAGGGATACATGTACATAAAATTCCCACTATGTCCAGCTAATAGTGAGCAGTCTTGTTATATATTATTCCTTTAGTAGAGACAAAAGGTCTGTGTGAGGCAGGGTGTAGCTGTGGCACTTCAACATCCACCAAGGAGGCTAAAGAGGCTCATCCAAAACGTTTTAGAGGTTTTATGTCCAAGGGTCTTTCCCACTGGGGCATACCCAGAACCCAGTGGAGGAACTATGAACTCCTTCAGGCCTGGGAACCCCTTGGGACCTGAAAACATGAGTTTTGCTGAAGAAAGCGACATCCAGGGTACCAGATTAGACCTCCTGCACCCCATGACCCGATTACAGACACTGAGGACAACCAACAGAGTAGACAAAAGGTCAAATCTAGTAGTGTGTCTTTGTACACTATACTCAGCAGGCCACGATATCACTTGTAGCAACTTGCTGGTGTTACACGGGGAACAAAGATATTGCCACGGATGACATGTAACACAGACCAGAGACATGCACTGGAGGATTCAGTGCATTCTGTGATTTAAGAGCAACAAACTGCTATAAGAAAACCATAACTGATAAGGGTGGTTTGATTTAACATCATCTGCCTCAACTGAGCTTAAATCAAAGTAAGTGGACAGTTCTTCTTCTGAACAATCGTAGGGAAAGATCCAATCATCTTGGAACCAGACACAAAGAGGCAACGCGCATACAGAATATATAATGCGTACCGTCTAACCGTCTGCCATCTGATCCCGTCACAGTCTCTGTGTAAGTGCCACCAAAACAAATCCAGCACATTTACTGTACTCCACAAATAAAATGGTTCTGATTGGGATGCTTGATAGATCCCTCAAGAAAACTTTTTACTCCAAGATAAAAAAAAAAAAAGACGCCTTATCGCTCGCTGAAATGAATAATTGACGCCGTCTCCGATGAATAATTAATCAAACATTTGAATAATTGTTGTAGCTCTAATCTCGACAGACATTTGCATATCTGCGTGCTCTTAATGTCTGCCTGTGTATATGAGGTTACATCCTCCCAGGACACAAAGATGGAATTAAAAGACGAGCATTCATCTGCACAAACCTTGACCCACTCAGTCAGAGCTGTCCACATGAACCGTACTTTGGCTCAACTAATGCGCCGCTAAGCGGGGGAAAGGAATTTGTTTACCAAACATGTATTGATAAGGCTGGAAAAGCAAGATCTGCAATCATACAGCAAAACCTGGAAGCCAAACCCTCAAAGGAATACATGAAGTTAAAGGAGGATAAATCTCTTAAATACAGATGTTAATGAAAACACAACTTTGTCAAACTCATAATCTGTATTACATCCATGTTTTGAGTTAGATAAGATAAGATAACATAAGGTAAGATAGACTTTATTGATCTCACAGTGGAGAAATTCACGTGTCACATCGGCTCAAAAATCAAATGAAGGTGCCAAAAGAAGGAAAAGGTGCATGAGGTATATACAGAGTGTCTACATATATACAGTGGATCGAAAAAAGTGAGGGCTTTATATATATACAATATACACAAAGCCCCCACTTTATATGTATATATATATATATATATATATATATATATATATATATATATATATATATATATATATATATATATATATATATATATATATGGATATATATCTCTTTGGGTGAGAGCAAAAACAAAATTCTGACAAAGGCATGTCCTTCGGACAGAACGGCAGAGATTGGTTAGAGTTTTTACAGGCCTGCTCCCAAAGTGAAGGATTTTTTTTAAACCTCCTTTTTCTGAATACATAATGCATAAACTACTTTCAGGATGGAAGGATGATTTTACCCAGTATAAAAAGTGTTTTGAACAGGATTACCAACTATAGCTTTAACTCAGGATAAGGTGTATCTCACGTATTTTTCCAGGAGTTCGCTGGATTTTCTCCACATCTTGACGATGTGCTTATCAGAAACTTCTCATTTGCTGGAACTGGACTGAAATGTTTGGGGAAAAAAAAGGAGATAACATCCACAGACAAACATTAAAAGATTTTCAGAAAGCCTGGAGAGCTTTGGCTCACGACAACTTGGAAACCATGTCTGGATACTCGGAAGTAAAATATACCGTGTGGCTTCCTCCACTATACATAGAGCACTACAGCTACAATCTAGAAGAGATTTATCACATGATAATATTCAGTTATTCATACAAACATAATAAACACCTCTGTTTTCAGTGTACAAACATGTCTGACATAAAACTCAACCCTTAAAGGAGTTTAAGTCACAATGAAAGCCATAAATTCACACCATGTCCACCTATGGTGAGCATTCATGTTACATATTGTTCCTTTAGAGACACAAATTCCCAGTCTCTGTGTGGCAGGGTGTACTTGTGGCATTTCAACATCCACCAAGGAGGCTAAACAGAGGCTCATCCCAAACCATAATGGGTTTGCTGTTACTTTTAACTGAAGTTTGCTAGTTTAAGTTATTTTTGGCCCGGTATCGTTTTCAGTCATTGTCTACTGTAAGTTCTGAAAATAGCGGTGTGGCATCTCAAAGATTTAAAAATGTGCGCTAAACCAAAGATATGTTGATCAGTTCACAGGTTTCTCTACTATGGAACAGCAGTTAAAGAGAATTAATCTGAACTGCACATGTGACGTGTTTAAAACCCAATTTTAAACACGAGGTTTAATAATTTTTCTGTACATTTTGTGTTTCTACATCCTTCGTCCTTACACAAATATGGACCCATTTGACCCAACCAACGGTCAAAAGGGACGCTCTTTATGGGACGCTGTTTTGCAGGATAACAACATATCCAAAGTATTAGCCCTTTACAGATGTATTTCTAGCTTAATAAGCTAAAAAAAGAAAAAAAGAAAGTTTCTGTAGAGGAGAAAAATACTTTTTCAGACCAAGTTACGCAGTTCTCTGCTTGAAAACATTTTGCTCCTCCATTGTCACCCAGTGAAGTCTAAGAAGTGTCTTGTGTTTTTTTTTTTCTTCTGTCCACTGAGAGATGGTGAGTGGGAGCTTGTGACCGTGACAAGGGAGCTTTGTGAATCGTGTCGCATGATCAGTCAGAGTAAGATTGATGAAAACACTTGGTCTGGTTTAGGAAAAGGTCATGGTTTGGTCAAGGCATCTATTGAGAATATGTCAGCACCTAGCCAAGAACCATAAAGCATCCTCTCCATCGTCACTGAGAATCTATAGAGACATCTTTGATTAGAAGTGGAAGTTTATTACGTTGTAAGAACTGAAACATAACTGGGTTTGTGTGTCTCACCAATGGTTCGCCAACGACAACAAACCCGACAGCAGAGAACGCTTGTGCCACCAACGGCAGCTGGACATTGTGAAGAAATTAAGTTTGAAGTCTCTGCATCCTCAATTCATTTCAATTCAATTTATATAGCGCCAGTTCATGAAGCATGTCATCTCAAGGCACTTTACAAAGTCAAAATCAATCAGATTATACAGATTGGTAAAATATGTCCTATATAAGGGAACCCAGTTGATTGCATCAAAGTTTTGACAAGCAGCATTCACTCCTGAAAGAGCGTAGAGCTACAGGGAGAGTCATCTGCATTGTCCATGGCTTTGCAGCAATCCCTCATACTGAGAAAGTATATCAATAAGTTTCGTCATTTGTGGCTTTGTTTCTCTCTAACTAAACACTTCGGACTTTTCCTCCTCTGACGTTTACAACTTTCACGTCTTCTTCCGGTGCGGGGGGGACCCCCCACTGGGTTGGACACACTGATTATCTCCGCTGCCCATCCACTGGGTTTGCTATCCTGCCACTCGAATGATTTTGAGGATATAAACTGGCACAGGAAGCAAACTCTGACATCCTGACTGGGTAGACCTATCACTCTCACCGTTTCCCTTCCACAGCGCCCCGAATCGCAGACCGAGGTAACCGCATGTGCGCTGGCTTACGTGTTAGCGGGCGAGTCAATGATTCGTCTTTTGATCCTGGCGTGCTTCTTGTCAAAAGCCGCCTGGATTGAAGAGACTGTTGGCCACAATTGACTGTGACAATTAGGGCACGATCACAGTCCCTGAGTGGAGCACTTAAAGGCTAATTTACATGTCACTTTGCTGAATTAAAAAAAAATAATAATAGCAAGAAAAGATATTCTGCTCTGCTCGGCCTCCCTCCCTCCCACCTCCTCTTCTCTCTATCTATCTACTCCCCTTTTTATTCCTCCATGCCTTGTAAACTGTAATTTGTACACTGCTTAAGGCAACGGGCAGAAGAGAAGCAACCGGCATTTCCATTTGAAAAGAGGCAATCACCAGGCCACTGCTGAGCCTTTTGTCCGGCGGTGTTGGTGGGGGGTGGCGGCAATTTGCAGGCAGAGAAGTTAACCTTCTGCTGAGGTACATTACACACAGGGTTTGAGCCTGCATGTATGCAGATCCACTCGTGTTTGCTGATACTCAGCCCTGATATTATTCCAGCGTTAAAACCAGGGTACATCACTGCCGTCAACGGCCTTCTTCTTCTTCTTCTTTTACTCTTCGAGCAAGCGGAGGATTCCAGTTTATGATGGGAAAAAAGAAAACAAAAAAAACTTTGTATGAACCATAGAATTGCTCCAAATGTATATATTTTAATGCCTGCTGTCTGTCATGTCCACTATTCTGCAGCTACCTTTCTCGGCCAGATCTCCATTTTAATGGAGTTCTGTATCTCAATGGTTTTTTAAAAATCTATTTAGTAAAATAGCAATTAAATAGCTGAGGGGGTTATGGGAGTTTGGTTGCCCGATCCCTGGGCTTTGTGAATCTGCAGAAGCCCAATGATCATGACCCTGGAGGCCTTTTGCTTGGGGTGCTGCAGGAGTACAAGAGGCCAGGGATGCTTTTTCAGAACTTATCCATTCCTTATTTAACCAAAGCAAGAGTTTCTTTGCCCCTTTGTGGCCGGGACCCCCAGAGGACTGCCCCTTGTCACAGATGCTATTTGTGCTCACAAGGATCAGAAGGTATAGTTGTGGGGAGGAATGTCTGGATGGTGGACCTTTGGGTTTCATCCTACCATTTTTGAGGATGAAGGTTTTTTTGTGTGGTATCTTCGGGCCACGTACTGGAGCGGTGCTCTGGTAGGCGAGATGTGGTCGGGATAACAGTCGGCCGGTCTCAGTCTGTGGTAGAGTGGGAGAAGAGGTGGGGTCATGGGGACAGGATGGAGAGCTACAAGCTACAAGAGTCGAGGCTTCTCCTCATCAAAACAAGTCAAGGTGGTTCAGTTGTCTGCGCAACTCCCCTTTAGAGGCTTTCTAGGCATGAGAAGACCCAAGAAACAATGGAGAGACTATGTGCCCCCTTTGTTTCTAAGAATATAAGCAATCTGGACAATAACAGCCTCCCCAGGACGCGTACTCTTTATGTTTAAAGATACCTGCCGTGAATCAGAGTCTGCTCTGACTAAATCCATGGTCCGGCGAGGTCACCTGAAGCAATATCCAAACTAGAAAGCTTTGCAAAACAGCAAAAAATGCTAAATGTTTGGGTTATACGTTTAGCTGGTACGGCAGGGACGATGGCTATAATCCTGTACTTGTTAGTATTTCTGCATACCATGCACATGCATTGTTCCCTTTAAATGAATGAAACACATACACAACGACAAAACCAAACCAGGGGGATCTTTGGGGTTCTGAAACCCCCCCCCAAAAAAACGGGTAACGAGCCAAAAATGAAAGCCTTTCAAAAAAAGACACGATTCAAACGAACCGACAGACGAGCTCTGAACGCCATGGCAATCGTAAAAATATCACGTGGGAGAACCAAACACCACGATCCAACCTCTAGACTAATGTATTTAATTAGGAAACAATCACTTTAATCAAGTTATTATCAGCCGAAGCGCTCGGCTCGGGCTCGAACAAACACCCCCGTCCCTCAGTTTTTCTCATGGCTGAACTTTCTTTTCTTCTGCTCTGACAGGCTGTTTGTGACAGGTGCAGAGTGTGTGTGTGTGTGTGTGCGTGTATGTGAAAGGACTCCCTCCCTCCCTCTCTCTCTCCATCCATCCCTCTCACACACACACACTCCTGCTGTCCTTTCAGACAGAACACGCAGGGTACAGAGTGTGTCCAGAAACAGCAGGTTGATGGGATAATGCCCATCATCTGTTGCACCGTGTCATTTGCGAGCTGCCATAACCTGCTTTGGTAACGGTCCTGCACACACAGATGCACACAATGAACACATAAACACCTTTTTCCGATGGAGCTCCTGGACCCCCCCAAAAAAAACCCCGCCGGTTTCGACAAGACCCCCGAAAGTCCCCGTTTAGGCGGGAGAACAATCGCAACGCAAGCGCGCCAAGGTGTGTTTTGCGGGGATTTTCCTGCGTCACAATAATCGCCGGGATAAGTTCCTTCCTCTCCTGTGAATGACCTAATCCAGATTTGATGGTCATTATATCAGGCCTGTTTCATTATGCCGTAAACATACAGCGCAGATAATCCTAATCTCCGTAATGCCACTGTAAACGAGACCAACGCTCGCTGTCCCGCTGAGCTCACCTCTATAGTTGTTGGGCTGCGTTTCTTGGCAGCGTCTCAGCTTTGTCCGCTGCGTGTGGGACGGCGGCGGTGTGCCTCTAAACAACGACGAGGAAACGCAGGCAAACGTACGTGCAGGAAATCTCTGAGAATCAGGTTGAAACGTCGGTTGCTAATCCCGGCGATTGAGCCTTTAATTAATTGCACAGTTTTGTAATAAAGCTGGGAGGATTATCGTGTGGACAGGTGGGCAGATTTAAACCTCTCTGGACCGGACACATGTTGGGACAGAAGCAAAGCCATCATCCCCAACAAAGCGGGTTTGTTTGTTTGTTTTTTTTCCCATGGATGCACTCCAAATATCTCTATGCAGGCAGAAAACCAACCCAGCTTGAAGGGTTCAAGCTAAAACGAGACCTTTGCGGGTTCTTCTTCATCTGCTTTCATCAACCTCAAGAACGGACATTTTGGCGTATTGGATATCAAGTTTACAAGGTTTTAAGCCTGTGTATTAAATTAGCAGCAACACTTTTCCTTTAAAGGTAAAAGTAGTTTGTTTATCCTTATAGAACCACTTGAGGCTCATGTGCATCTATTCCTTCCTTTCTTGGGATGCATTATTGGGAATTTAAAGTGATTTTGTTTTCAGACCAACACAAAGTAGCACATGATTGTAAAGTCTAAGGAGGATATTACACGGTTTTCGTCACTTTGAAAAGAGTGGCCTGCATTTGTATTCAGCCCCCCTCAGTCAATACCTTGTAGATCCAACTTCTCCCCGCAGCACATTTTCTAAGACTGAAAGTTTTGCCCGTTCTTCTGCAAAACAGCTTCAGCTCAGTCAGATTGGACGGAGAGTGTTTTCTTAAAGCACTGACTTCACTGCAAAAACAGAACTAGAAATAAGTAAAATGACTATTTGCTAATAGAATAAGATTTTTGCACTTAAAATAGGCACAATTCATCTCCATCATCTTATTTCAAGTGCAGGATATCTAATTATCTTATTTTAGGGGTAAAATACTCATTCCATTGGCAGATAATCCATTTTACCTACTCAAATCAAGGATAAATACACTAACTTTAAGAACATTTTACTTATTTTTACATCCATTTTTGCAGTGTTTGACTAGGCCAATGTACTACGTGAAAATGCTTTGATTCATGCCATTTCATTTTAGCTCTGGCTGTATGTTTGGGGTCATTCTTCTGCTGGAAGGTGAATCTCTGCCTAAGCAGCGTAAAGGAAACCCAAGTTTCTCTAAGGTTTTCTATTGTATTTTTGTTAAGCTTGGGTCACAGTTTAACTACAGGTTTACTTTCTAATTAAGAGTAATAATGGTGATACCGGGCCTCTTTTCTGTCTGAACTGACCAGTTTCACTTTAGACTTCTGTTGTCATTGCTCTATTTAGTAGATATTGAGGAGTCTTCCCCTGATAAACTGGAAGAAGATGTGGTAGATGATAGGAAATAATGTATTTTAAGGTAATACATGGTATTTCCTGACCCTAACCAATCAGTTTTAATGTCTAAACAGGTGGTCACAGTCCCCTACTGTCATGCATTTTCTTTACTGACACATTTAACCATAATTTAAATGGATGAATGAACCATCCGAGCATATCAGCAGATTATGTAGAGGAACGCCATTTACCGAATGATTTAGAGCAATAGCTCTCGGAACAACTTCAAATGTGAAAATCGCAATTTATTCAAACTTTATTTTTTAAAACCATTCAACCGTTGTCACATTTGCATTGGGAAATCCTTTACATTGAGGCCAAAGATTATTTAATTTGGAGATGAGGCTATAGATGGTGCACTTTTAATAAAATTCCTGTGTGAAACTCATACTGAGGAGAAAAACAAAACAAGCAAAGGCAGTGTAGAAATCTGGTCTTAAACCACGCCCCTTTATGTCATGTTAGGGATAAGGAGGACTCACCTAAACGTAGAGCAACCCAGGATGAAAGCGATCTGAATCATAAATTCAGGCTAAAAAGTCTCCAGCTCCCATTAGTAAAGTGCTCATATGGATGCGGGTCAAATTAAACTGTTGGTATTTACCTAAAACGTTACCAAGGTGTCTGCAGAGGTAACAGAAAAAAATCAGTAGGGTTTCTTTCAAACCAGCGTTTACTATCAAGTTTTGGACCCCTTAATTAGTTTCTTTCACACAGCAATATGCAACTCCATGTCTAGTGTATACACGTCTTATTTTTAACGTTTACTTATTATTAAAAACACACGTAAGCCCAACTAGAAGCTTTTTATCTAATTTATCTTTAGTTTGATTTAAGACGAGGCGTTAATTTTGTTTAACAGCGGTTGTGCCGTTTTGGAGTGAAAGTCGTTAGATACCTCCAAATGTCAATTAGATTCAAATATAATCAAATGTATTTCGATGAATAAAACATTGTGGGTAACACATTGGATGCGCTTTTGCTGCTCAGAGTGTTTGATGGTTTGCATCCCTGTTTCTCTCTAATTGAAAGCCTCCAATAGTGTTGTGAAGTAACTGTTGCCTCATGTTGCCTTTGCATTTACACCTGGCATCGGTCATCCGGAGGACCATCTAACCATGTCTAGAAATCCAAATCCATTTATTTTTTAAAGCATATTTAAAGGCATATTTAAAAAAAATAATTTGCACAGTACCAAAACAGCTCATACCAAGAGACAATTTTGAACTTGAAATCTGAATCCAGGGTAAAACTAAGATCTGTAACCTGCTGGTTACAATGTGGACCCAGATCACCAAGTTTGGAAGACGGTTTTGTGAATTACTATCAGAACTGATATAATCACCTGTTTTTTTTTTCATTAAAGCTCACAGATTTCATGTATAGTCTTTGATGTCTTCAAGATACTATAGAGCAGGATGGATGGAGCATAGACAATTTGGCTTTTCAGGAAGATAAACCTGACAGTATTGAACCTTGAGGAACCCTACAGGAAAGAAGGGCTGAAATGGACTTAAAGTTTTGCTTATGAACTCAGAAACCTCTGAACTGCAGGAATGAACTCAACCAGGGTATTGCTGCACCTTTAATCCCCAACCAATGTGACAAAATTATTATAATTATCATCAGTGGAACAAAAACCTATGGAGGCTGACTGTTTCTCATGAAGCAAAAACTGCATGTTCTCCTAATTTAATGTACTATTGGTGATTTGTGGCTTTTCAGTTAGCATAGGCCTGTTTGAACCAAAAGAAATCTTCATATTTATATTCCTGTTGGAAAAATACTTTTTTAAATTGTAGTTCAACTAAACTGCTTTCTAAAGTACCTTTACACCATAGGGTGACAGTGGATGAGTATTCAAATGCAGGGCAGAGCAGGTGGGAAAGAAATAGTCAAGAATACAAAGCTGTTCCATAAAAAACCCAACATAGAACTGGAGAAAACCCCAAATAATGGGGTAAGGTGATAACCAAAAACACAATCAGGCCCTCTAACCATAGCCAGGAATAGTAAAAGACTAAAAGAACTAAAATAATTCAGTTCACTACTGTACATTTTAATGTAAAATTGGAAAAACGTACAAAACATCAGCGTGGATAGCAGAAACTGTCTAAAATTGTGCTTTTATTCCAGTAAAACACTTCTGTGATGATGGAAAAAAAGAACCAGTGGGATGGAGTTCAGTTACACTGTGTAAATATTATGAACAGAAAAAATGAAAATGAAAAAAGACAGTAAGGGAAAACAAAACTGTTACTTGTTTTTAGTTACGCAAATTATTGAAATATGAACCCCCAAGGCATTTGGACAGATAAGTATACCAACATAGTTATTTATAGACCAATTTCCAATACAAGGACAATTTTTAAAAGTAAAAAAAAAAAGTCTGTACTGGTGTATGAAGAGATTAACTTTTAATGCCAATCCTGATTGGTACATGCTTTAGCTTTGGTAGAAATACTCCTTTTAACGGTTTTGTTTTTCATAATAAATATAAATCTATCAATGTCTATTGTGGGGACTTACTGGTTAGTGTTTGGAGGAGAATTAGCACATTTTGCATTTGTTTGATGTCAGTTATCCGATGGAAACAAAGCTGTGCACTTTATTTTTTTAAAAAGAACTGCGTGTAGATTTCTTTTGCCTTCGCCTTTTATCCCTTTTTTATCTCATAATTGTTTCAGACAATCTACCATATATTAATAATATCTCACAAAATATCAATGAGTAAATAAATAATGTAATTTTGAAAAGATTATTTTATTTCTTAAGGGAAAAACGTGTCCAAACCACCTTGGTCCTGTAAAAAAGTAATTGCTCCCTAAGCGTCATAACTGACTGTTCCACATTTGGTGGCAACAACTGCCGTCAAGTATTTGCCATAATGGGCAAATAGTTTCTTACGTCCCAGTGGGGGAATTTTGGCCCAATCTACCATGCAGAACTGTCTTCATTCAGCCACACTATCATGAATTGCCCGTGTAAGGTCACACCAAAGTGTCTCCATCAGATATTGACAAGGCTACACCAAAGTCTTCATTCTTTTTTGGAGCCATTCAGTAGCAGATATGCTGGTGTGTTCTCCAGAACCTCAGCGATCTTGTGAGCTGGTGGTTATATTATCTTGGTCCTGAAGCAGCAAAGCAGGGCCAGACCATCACTCTACCACCACCATGTTTTACTGTCAGTATCATGTATTTTCTCTGCAGTGTTTAGTTTTACACCACATGTAACGTGGCGCACACCATCGATAAGCTACGCTTTTGTCTCTTTTCCCAAGTCTTGAGCATTGCCGAGATGTTTTTTTTTTTGTGATAATGTAAAGTCGTTGGTGGGTTTTTTTTGGGGGTCAGCAGCGGTTCTGGTCTTAGAACTCTCCCATGGGGGCCATTTGTTGCCCCAGTCTCTGTTTCGTGTTGTTGAAAAGTTACCTTTGACCTTAACCGAGGCCTGCAGAGCTTTAGATGTTGTTCTGGGCTCTGTTATAACATCCTGGAAAAGTCACTGATGGACTTGGAGTAATTTAATTAGCCCAGCCACTCCTGCGAAGGTTTCCCACTCTTACGTGTTTTCTCAACTTGTGGAAGAAGGTTGTCAGTAAAGTTCACCAGAGTCCCAAAACCTTACAAATGGCTTTGAAACAGCAACGACTTTGCTTCTCATCTCTTATCATGTGTTGCTTTTCCAGATCTTTTGCCATACTTCATGTTGTCAGACAAGTTTTCTTTAAGTCATTTCTCGATTCTACAGGTGAGGCCTTGTTGATAATTTCTGTTAATTCATGATTTAAATAGTAGAAATAATTTGTTCCTTTAGCAAATTAAATAATTATTGAAAAACAGCTTGGTATTTGCATTTCTTTGATGATCTGAAACATTTAAGGGAGACAAGAAGTACAGACAAAGGAAATAAAGGAATAATGATAAGCAAATACTTTGTCTCAAATTATACCAATACATTATGGGGGAGAACAGGAACGATAAGTCCTAAAAAAAAAAAAACTCAATCTGAAAAAACCATGAAGGCTTTTGCCAAAGGAAACACTTTTGCGGCTCTCACAAGAGCACATACAGTGTCCTAAATTGATCCCCGTAGCACTTTATTGTCCAAACTGGTTTGTTTACTTGAGATAGATGTTTGCAGAGAGCTAACAGAAATTTAATTGTCTTCCCATAGCTAATCACAGCAATATATGCCTTGTTGTTTTTCATACCATTTGCATTTTTAAACTGGGTACAGTTGCAGTATCTCTGAATGGTTCATCATATGACACCTGTTTAAGCGTGCCTGAAATGGGCTAACTTTAAACTTTTCAGGTTTATCAGCAATCTGTTGAATTACATTAAATCTCTGGGAGTAAATTGCAAAATCAAATATCTGTATATCTTTTACAAAACCTTTAAACCTAGTCTGAATTATGGAGATGCTTTCTAACCGTATGGCTTCCTGGTAAACACGGAGCCACTTGAGTTTTGTCACCTATTTTTAGGGGGAAACTGAAGCGCAAGAGGAGGAGTGTTTGCGGATTGCTGGGGTTGTTTGTGGATTGTCGTTACAAAATTGTCTATCAATAGGTGCAGCCAGTGTCAGTAGTCCTTCTCATCAAACCGGGGCCTGACAAAGAGGCGGCGGCGCATGGGAAAGGGGCAGCAAGGTGAAACTAATGCCATGGATGTTTGATTCATCAGGGCCTCATTGTTGGCAGCCAGGGCTGATTGTGAAGGTGCAGTCAAGCAAAAGGGGTGCGGAGTAATCAGTCGGATTTATGGTGCCGAGGGCCTCAGGAGAGGAAGAAAAAAAAGGAAAAACGCACTGAGACAGAAGCTGTTTGCGGTGGAACAGGTCTGAAACACACCTCATGTAAAGAAAATTAGTTTTTAGCATGAATTCATATATGGGGATAGCGTTAATTGCTCTGCACCCCATTCACCTGTACATCAGTGGTGTATACATATATAACCGATAGATTAAAAGGTTTAACATTTTGATGTTATAAAGGGGTCAGAAAAAGAGTATTTAAATATTGGGTGAGATGAACAAATCCTGGATTATTAAATTTTTTTGTATTACTTCAAGATGAATTATTATGACCTCGGTGTATGCAGATTACAGGAGCTTCTTTTTCACATCTATACACCATCTAGATGCTACAAGCTAATGCTATCTTCAAATATCTTTGGAATAGACAGGGAAATTAATAACAATTTGCCTTCAGGTGTGTATTATTTATTCATGTCCTTTATACCAGTGCTGCGTTATGGCTAACAACGTGTTAATTAGCATCACTACTTAGAAAAAATATAGTGTTCCTTGCTCTTCCTAGCCTTCTAGCTAACTGTGCTACCAGCTAATATTAGCTTGTAAAATGAAGCTACATGACAATTGTTTTATCTTTAGTTATGTTCTCTGTTACAATGCTATGGCTGACATTGATTTTTCTGCAACTTAATATAAAAAAAACATATTTGAAGCAACCTAGCTGGTTTTCTGTAACAGCTAGCCATACAAAAAGCTAATGCTAGCTTGTACGGGAAGATGAAGTGGAGATTTGTCTTTGCCTATTGCTATTAATGTCCTCTAACAGTTTTACACCATTTTACTGAGCTACTACATTTGGAAGAATATTGTCCTTTGCATACTTGTCTAACTTCCTGTAAAAGCTAGCTATGTGACAAGCTAATGCATGCTAGTAAATGAACAAGAAAAAGTGGAGATTTCGTTTAAGCTGTGTCATAGCCATGACAAAATACCCTTTTCTTTAATGCTACTTTTCTGACTTCCTCCATCAGCTAGCTGTTCTATAAGCTAATGCTAACTTATACATAAATAGGTAAATTGCAAATTTGTAGTCTGTTGTTTATATTTGTCCTCTTCACCATAGCTGCTGCAAACAACAGATATGATAACATCTAAACATTAAAACAACTACATTTTCTTTCCTGGTTTTTTTCTAATTTCCTGTAGAAGCTAGTTTACTACTTTTTTTGTTTTACTTTTTTGTCATGTACACAGTACTAAAGCTAACACCATTGTTTGCAAAAATTGCCTCCTACTATCCTGACTTTTTGAATCAGCTACCAACAGAACAATCAAATTTTAGCTTCAGTGTACACAGGACCAAATTAGTGAAGATTTGGTTTCAA